>NW_024041151.1:32403101-32521124 GCF_014851395.1 Micropterus salmoides | reverse complement strand
GTCCACAACTCAAATCAGAATATAAGAAGAAATGTTTTATACCACCTCAAGAAGGCTTCCTATCAGAAAGTTAGGAAGGTATTTCAAATGTACAACTGCAGTACTTAATTCTAAGTAAAGTAATTTCCCTGACATTACTGTGTTACGCATGTAACAGGTTTTATACTTCCTGTGAGTATAATCCATCATCTTATTTTCATACTGTATATCCGTTGTGTAATTTGATAAATTGTGTTGTATGTGGTGCTCGCATGGGTACTACTGACACTTCATTGCCCTCTTCAGAGAAGACTCTGACTGCAACATGCGTCTTTGTAAAGAGAGAAACGGACAGAAAAAGTCTCTAACTCTGCCTGTCAGCTCGCTCTGCTCCGTTAAAACTGAATTTACCATACAGAATTGAATACGAGTGCACTCCAGATTTAGCTGCAGCCAGCTGACCGTGTGCTTCTCCCTATACCGCAGTTCTGTGTCCATGCATGCAGCAAACTGAAAGCACTGTCTGTCGGAGCGTCTACATGAAAAGAGAAGGAAGACATTGCTGGTAGTATTGTCTTCAGAGTTGTTAAACACCTCAGCGCACTGAAGGAAGCCATCTGACTGTGTGAGGGGCAAGATCGTTGATGTCTGCAGGCAGAGTAGGAGCTCTCCTGTCTGACTGGTCCACCAATAGCAGAGAAGATGACCCCTTGAGACACAGCCCCTCCTCATTTGCATAATGAGGCAGAAATGCAGAAATAAATACCATGGGTGAAAATAAATAAGGTAAATAAATACAAAGGAAGAATAAAACAGACAAAAATATTAAAACACACATAAATAAATACATTAAAAAAATTAGTAATAAATAAAGTTGAATAAACAAATAAGGTAATTATAACAAAGGTGAATAGTAAAGGCACTAATTAAAATATACATTTATGTCTCCTTGTATAATTTAATTACTACCTACATTTATTTATTTACTTTATTTTTTTGTGTATTTAATTGGATGCTTATTTATTTATTGAGCATTTATTTATTTCTGTATTTATTTCTGACTGTGTCAGGATCGGTCCTCCATAGTGGGGTGGGAGAGTTATCAAGCACGTAAAGTTTGGTTCAGATGTGAGCATGTACACTGAAGTTACAACAACTTCCTGTGTCATGGCGAAGACTTGATCTCTGACGCCACGCCACGGACACACCCATTGACGAAAACTCGCAAATAGCACAACTTTTCATCTTCAATGCCTTTAGAAGGCACAGCACAAATTTGAAGTCGGTCGGACTAAATCCCTAGGAGGAGTTCGTTAAAGTACGAAGTGTGTAAATCATCCAAAATTTGACGTAAAATTCAAAATGGCCGACTTCCTGTTGATTTTAGGGCATCGCTCCAAGAGGCTTTTTTGTGCGTCTGGACAAGATACACGTACCACAGAAAATTCGTGCACGTAGGTAAACGTGCGGCGGGGGCTGCTTCGTTAAAAGTCACTTCCTGTTGCCAGCAGGTGGCGCTATGACTGTCTGTGAATGTCAGCATGTACATGTGTTCAGGGCGGGACTCTCATCCTACATGTACAGTTTGGTCCAGATGTGAGCATGTACACTGAAGTTACGACAACTTCCGTGTCATGGCGAAGAGCTGATCTTTGACGCCACGCCACGGACACGCCCATTGACGAAAACTCGCAAATAGCACAACTTTTCATCTTCAATGCCTTTAGAAGGCACAGCAAAATTTGAGGTCGGTCGGACTAAATCCCTAGGAGGAGTTCGTTAAAGTACGAAGTGTGTAAATCATCCAAAATTTGACGTAAAATTCAAAATGGCCGACTTCCTGTTGATTTTAGGGCATCGCTCCAAGAGGCTTTTTTGTGCGTCTGGACAAGATACACGTACCACAGAAAATTCGTGCACGTAGGTGAAACGTGCGGCGGGGGCTGCTTCGTTAAAGTCACTTCCTGTTGCCAGCAGGTGGCGCTATGACTGTGGGTGAATGTCGCATGTACATGTGTTCAGGGCGGGACTCTCATCCTACATGTACAGTTTGGTCCAGATGTGAGCATGTACACTGAAGTTACGACAACTTCCGTGTCATGGCGAAGAGCTGATCTTTGACGCCACGCCACGGACACGCCCATTGACGAAAACTTGCAAATAGCACAACTTTTCATCTTCAATGCCTTTAGAAGGCACAGCAAAATTTGAGGTCGGTCGGACTAAATCCCTAGGAGGAGTTCGTTAAAGTACGAAGTGTGTAAATCATCCAAAATTTGACGTAAAATTCAAAATGGCCGACTTCCTGTTGATTTTAGGCATCGCTCCAAGAGGCTTTTTTGTGCGTCTGGACAAGATACACGTACCACAGAAAATTCGTGCACGTAGGTGAAACGTGCGGCGGGGGCTGCTTCGTTAAAAGTCACTTCCTGTTGCCAGCAGGTGGCGCTATGACTGTGGGTGAATGTCGCATGTACATGTGTTCAGGGCGGGACTCTCATCCTACATGTACAGTTTGGTCCAGATGTGAGCATGTACACTGAAGTTACGACAACTTCCGTGTCATGGCGAAGAGCTGATCTTTGACGCCACGCCACGGACACGCCCATTGACGAAAACTTGCAAATAGCACAACTTTTCATCTTCAATGCCTTTAGAAGGCACAGCAAAATTTGAGGTCGGTCGGACTAAATCCCTAGGAGGAGTTCGTTAAAGTACGAAGTGTGTAAATCATCCAAAATTTGACGTAAAATTCAAAATGGCCGACTTCCTGTTGATTTTAGGCATGCTCCAAGAGGCTTTTTTGTGCGTCTGGACAAGATACACGTACCACAGAAAATTCGTGCACGTAGGTGAAACGTGCGGCGGGGGCTGCTTCGTTAAAGGTCACTTTCTGTTGCCAGCAGGTGGCGCTATGACTGTGGGTGAATGTCGGCATGTACATGTGTTCAGGGCGGGACTCTCATCCTACATGTACAGTTTGGTCCAGATGTGAGCATGTACACTGAAGTTACAACAACTTCCTGTTTCATAGCGAATCATCGACGCCACGGACACGCCCATTGACGAAAACGCGCAAATAGCACAACTTTTCATCGTCAATGCCTTTAGAAGGCACAGCAGAAATTTGACGTCGATCCGACTAAATCCCTAGGAGGAGTTCGTTAAAGTACGAAGTGTGTAAATCATCCAAAAATGGCCGTAAAATTCAAAATGGCCGACTTCCTGTTGACTTTAGGCTATGGGTTCTTGAGGCTTTTTTGTGCGTCTTGATATGATACATGTCCCCAGAAAATTTCGTACATGTAGGTTGAACGTGAACGAGGGGCTAATTTTTTCCAATTTTCTAGGTGGCGCTAGCGAGTCATTTTGCAACGCCCATGTGCGAAACTTGTAGAATACGAAATTTTTCACCGGTTCTGACATGTTTGCAAATTTTGGTGAGTTTTCGAGATGTTTAGGCCATGTCAGTTGGCCTACTTTGCAGAAAAAAAAAAAAAAAAAAAAAAAAAAAAAAAAAAAAATCCGAGCAAATTCAATAGGGACCTCACACGGTCGTGCTCGGGCCCTAATAATCCGAGCAAATTCAATAGGGACCTCGCACGGTCGTGCTCGGGCCCTAATAAAAAAAAAAAAATAAAAATAATAATAATCGAGCAAATTCAATAGGGACCTCGCACGGTCGTGCTCGGGCCCTAATTAAAGCTGCAAGCAGCATTGGGCGGGCCCTCGCACTTGTAGCGCGTCCGCGCGTGAACCAGCCGAGTTGCATATTCTGGAGCTCTGCCGGTGCGGCTGTGAATTTCCTACGCGGTTCCGACGCCGCATGAAGGTGCTATATGTCACTTCCTGTGTCCCCTATGTGGAGCTACATAGCACTTGCCGCTATGAATATAAATCGGTATTGGCGTGTAGATGTCTGCGGGGTGGGAGAGTTATCAAGCACGTAAAGTTTGTTTCAGATGTGAGCATGTACACTGAACAATAATGTACCCAAACAATAAAATAAATTCCTTTTATATTTCCCTGCCTTGTTGTTTATGTGTACATACAGAGGAGAATGTGAGAACAGCACACATTTCATCGTTACTGTGTGTTAGAGCATGGGAGAACAGTGGATACTTTTAATACAGCCCACACCCCTAATACTGTGTAACTATAACAAGTAGAGAACAGAAGAAAAAGATGTTCTTTCTTTACAACTGTCTGCATAGCTTATTCATATTGTGTAATGAATGAAAATAAATAGGCCTACTAGGATCCTCTCTACTTTGACATTTAAGATTAGCTTGTTTGATCCACCTTCATACACATGTGACATTACTGTACAACTTGAGAAAGGTGAGTTGTTTTCTGCTCCAGCCTGCCTAAAAGAAAAGCGTTTTTGGGATTAAATGGACTTTATTAGCTGCTGCAGTGCAGGATGAACTCAGAATAGACCCATTTCTCACCTTATTATTCTAAATCATGCAACGAAGAAGAAGAAATGCATAATAAATCCTGGGACAAAATCTGTCCACAAATACTGTACAGCATGTAGTCTGATGAACAAGACTTGTGTTATAGCTGACTTGGGCAGTGAAATGTTTTTTTAATTCATGTGGTCATAGTTGTCCACAACTCAAATCAGAATATAAGAAGAAATGTTTATACCACCTCAAGAAGGCTTCCTATCAGAAAGGTAGGAAGGTATTTCAAATGTACAACTGCAGTACTTAAATCTAAGTAAAGTAATTTCCCTGACATTTTTGTGTTACTTTACTTTTAATAGACCATGTAAGAGGTTTTATACTTCCTGTGAGTATAATCCAATCAATCTTATTTTCATACTGTATATCCGTTGTGTAATTTGATAAATTGTGTTGTATGTGGTGCTCGCATCGGGTACTACTGAGACTTCATTGCCCTCTTCAGAGAAGACTCTGACTGCAACATGCGTCTTTGTAAAGAGAGAAACGGACAGAAAAAGTCTCTAACTCTGCCTGTCAGTCGCTCTGCTCCGTTAAAACTGAATTTACCATACAGAATTGAATACGAGTGCACTCCAGATTTAGCTGCAGCCAGCTGACCGTGTGCTTCTCCCTATACCGCAGTTCTGTGTCCATGCATGCAGCAAACTGAAAGCACTGTCTGTCGGAGCGTCTACGTGAAAAGAGAAGGAAGACATGGCTGGTAGTGTCTTCAGAGTTGTTAAACACCTCAGCGCACTGAAGGAAGCCATCTGACTGTGTGAGGGGCAAGATCGTTGATGTCTGCAGGCAGAGTAGGAGAGCTCTCCTGTCTGACTGGTCCACCAATAGCAGAGAAGATGACCCCTTGAGACACAGCCCCTCCTCATTTGCATAATGAGACAGAAATTTAAAAAGGACAGGCAGAAATAAATACCATGGGTGAAAATAAATAAGGTAAAAAATACAAAGGAAGAATAAAACAGACAAAAATATTAAAACACACACATAAATAAATATTAAAAAAATTAGTAATAAATAAAGTTGAAGATTATAACAGAATAAATAAATAAGGTAATTATAACAAAGGTGAATAAGTAAAGGCACTAATTAAAATATATACATTTATGTCTCCTTGTATAATTTAATTACTACCTACATTTATTTATTTACTTTATTTTTTGTGTATTTAATTGGATGCTTATTTATTTATTGAGCATTATTTATTTCTGTATTTATTTCTGACTGTGTCAGGATCGGTCCTCCATAGCGGGGTGGGAGAGTTATCAAGCACGTAAAGTTTGGTTCAGATGTGAGCATGTACACTGAAGTTACAACAACTTCCTGTGTCATGGCGAAGACTTGATCTTGACGCCACGCCACGGACACCCCATTGACGAAAACTCGCAAATAGCACAACTTTTCATCTTCAATGCCTTTAGAAGGCACAGCACAAATTTGAAGTCGGTCGGACTAAATCCCTAGGAGGAGTTCGTTAAAGTACGAAGTGTGTAAATCATCCAAAATTTGACGTAAAATTCAAAATGGCCGACTTCCTGTTGATTTTAGGGCATCGCTCCAAGAGGCTTTTTTGTGCGTCTGGACAAGATACACGTACCACAGAAAATTCGTGCACGTAGGTGAAACGTGCGGCGGGGGCTGCTTCGTTAAAAGTCACTTCCTGTTGCCAGCAGGTGGCGCTATGACTGTGGGTGAATGTCAGCATGTACATGTGTTCAGGGCGGGACTCTCATCCTACATGTACAGTTTGGTGCAGATGTGAGCATGTACACTGAAGTTACGACAACTTCCGTGTCATGGCGAAGAGTTGATCTTTGACGCCACGCCACGGACACGCCCATTGACGAAAACTTGCAAATAGCACAACTTTTCATCTTCAATGCCTTTAGAAGGCACAGCACAAATTTGAGGTCGGTCGGACTAAATCCCTAGGAGGAGTTCGTTAAAGTACGAAGTGTGTAAATCATCCAAAATTTGACGTAAAATTCAAAATGGCCGACTTCCTGTTGATTTTAGGCATCGCTCCAAGAGGCTTTTTTGTGCGTCTGGACAAGATACACGTACCACAGAAAATTCGTGCACGTAGGTGAAACGTGCGGCGGGGGCTGCTTCGTTAAAGTCACTTTCTGTTGCCAGCAGGTGGCGCTATGACTGTGGGTGAATGTCGGCATGTACATGTGTTCAGGGCGGGACTCTCATCCTACATGTACAGTTTGGTCCAGATGTGAGCATGTACACTGAAGTTACAACAACTTCCTGTTTCATTGCGAATCATCGACGCCACGGACACGCCCATTGACGAAAACTCGCAAATAGCACAACTTTTCATCGTCAATGCCTTTAGAAGGCACAGCAGAAATTTGACGTCGATCCGACTAAATCCCTAGGAGGAGTTCGTTAAAGTACGAAGTGTGTAAATCATCCAAAAATGGCCATAAAATTCAAAATGGCCGACTTCCTGTTGACTTTAGGCTATGGGTTCTTGAGGCTTTTTTGTGCGTCTTGATACGATACATGTCCCCAGAAAATTTCGTACATGTAGGTTGAACGTGAACGAGGGGCTAATCATTTCCAATTTTCTAGGTGGCGCTAGCGAGTCATTTTGCCACGCCCATGTGCGAAACTTGTAGAATACGAAATTTTTCACCGGTTCTGACATGTTTGCAAATTTTGGTGAGTTTTCGAGTATGTTTAGGCCATGTCATTTGGGCCTACTTTGCAGAAAAAAAAAAAAAAAAAATAATAATAATTAAAGCTGCAAGCAGCGTTGGGCGGGCCCTCGCACTTGTAAGCGCGTCCGCGCGTGAGCCGGCCGAGTTGCACATTCTGGAGCTCTGCCGGTGCGGCTGTGAATTTCCTACGCGTTTCCGACGCCGCATGAATGTGCTATATGTCACTTCCTGTGTCCCCTATGTGGAGCTACATAGCACTTGCCGCTATGAATATAAATCGGTATTGGCGTGTAGATGTCTGCGGGGTGGGAGAGTTATCAAGCACGTAAAGTTTGTTTCAGATGTGAACATGTACACTGAACAATAATGTACCCAAACAATAAAATAAATTCCTTTTATATTTCCCTGCCTTGTTGTTTATGTGTACATACAGAGGAAGAATGTGAGAACAGCACACATTTCATCGTTACTGTGTGTTAGAGCATGGGAGAACAGTGGATACTTTTAATACAGCCCACACCCCTAATACTGTGTAACTATAACAAGTAGAGAACAGAAGAAAAAGATGTTCTTTCTTTACAACTGTCTGCATAGCTTATTCATATTGTGTAATGAATGAAAATAAATAGGCCTACTAGGCTCCTCTCTACTTTGACATTTAAGATTAGCTGTTTGATCCACCTTCATACACATGTGACATTACTGTACAACTTGAGAAAGGTGAGTTGTTTTCTGCTCCAGCCTGCCTAAAAGAAAAGCGTTTTGGGATTAAATGGACTTTATTAGCTGCTGCAGTGCAGGATGAACTCAGAATAGACCCATTTCTCACCTTATTATTCTAAATCATGCAACGAAGAAGAAGAAATGCATAAGAAATCCTGGGACAAAATCTGTCCACAAATACTGTACAGCATGTAGTCTGATGACAAGACTTGTGTTATAGCTGACTTGGGCAGTGAAATGTTTTTTTAATTCATGTGGTCATAGTTGTCCACAACTCAAATCAGAATATAAGAAGAAATGTTTTATACCACCTCAAGAAGGCTTCCTATCAGAAAGGTAGGAAGGTATTTCAAATGTACAACTGCAGTACTTAAATCTAAGTAAAGTAATTTCCCTGACATTTTTGTGTTACTTTACTTTTAATAGACCCATGTAAGAGGTTTTATACTTCCTGTGAGTATAATCCAATCAATCTTATTTTCATACTGTATATCCGTTGTGTAATTTGATAAATTGTGTTGTATGTCGTGCTCGCATCTCAGAGAAGACTCTGACTGCAACATGCGTCTTTGTAAAGAGAGAAACACAGAAAAAGTCTCTAACTCTGCCTGTCAGCTCGCTCTGCTCCGTTAAAACTGAATTTACCATACAGAATTGAATACGAGTGCACTCCAGATTTAGCTGCAGCCAGCTGACCGTGTGCTTCTCCCTATACCGCAGTTCTGTGTCCATGCATGCAGCAAACTGAAAGCACTGTCTGTCGGAGCTCTACGTGAAAAGAGAAGGAAGACATTGCTGGTAGTATTGTCTTCAGAGTTGTTAAACACCTCAGCGCACTGAAGGAAGCCATCTGACTGTGTGAGGGGCAAGATCGTTGATGTCTGCAGGCAGAGTAGGAGCTCTCCTGTCTGACTGGTCCACCAATAGCAGAGAAGATGACCCCTTGAGACACAGCCCCTCCTCATTTGCATAATGAGGCAGAAATGCATACAAAAATTTAAGACAGGCAGAAATAAATACCATGGGTGAAAATAAATAAGGTAAATAAATACAAAGGAAGAATAAAACAGACAAAAATATTAAAACACACACATAAATAAATACATTAAAAAAATTAGTAATAAATAAAGTTGAATAAACAAATAAGGTAATTATAACAAAGGTGAATAAGTAAAGGCACTAATTAAAATATAACATTTATGTCTCCTTGTATAATTTAATTACTACCTACATTTATTTATTTACTTTATTTTTTTGTGTATTTAATTGGATGCTTATTTATTTATTGAGCATTTATTTATTTCTGTATTTATTTCTGACTGTGTCAGGATCGGTCCTCCATAGGGGTGGGAGAGTTATCAAGCACGTAAAGTTTGGTTCAGATGTGAGCATGTACACTGAAGTTACAACAACTTCCTGTGTCATGGCGAAGACTTGATCTCTGACGCCACGCCACGGACACACCCATTGACGAAAACTCGCAAATAGCACAACTTTTCATCTTCAATGCCTTTAGAAGGCACAGCACAAATTTGAAGTCGGTCGGACTAAATCCCTAGGAGGAGTTCGTTAAAGTACGAAGTGTGTAAATCATCCAAAATTTGACGTAAAATTCAAAATGGCCGACTTCCTGTTGATTTTAGGGCATCGCTCCAAGAGGCTTTTTTGTGCGTCTGGACAAGATACACGTACCACAGAAAATTCGTGCACGTAGGTGAAACGTGCGGCGGGGGCTGCTTCGTTAAAAGTCACTTCCTGTTGCCAGCAGGTGGCGCTATGACTGTCTGTGAATGTCAGCATGTACATGTGTTCAGGGCGGGACTCTCATCCTACATGTACAGTTTGGTCCAGATGTGAGCATGTACACTGAAGTTACGACAACTTCCGTGTCATGGCGAAGAGCTGATCTTTGACGCCACGCCACGGACACGCCCATTGACGAAAACTTGCAAATAGCACAACTTTTCATCTTCAATGCCTTTAGAAGGCACAGCACAAATTTGAGGTCGGTCGGACTAAATCCCTAGGAGGAGTTCGTTAAAGTACGAAGTGTGTAAATCATCCAAAATTTGACGTAAAATTCAAAATGGCCGACTTCCTGTTGATTTTAGGGCATCGCTCCAAGAGGCTTTTTTGTGCGTCTGGACAAGATACACGTACCACAGAAAATTCGTGCACGTAGGTGAAACGTGCGGCGGGGGCTGCTTCGTTAAAAGTCACTTCCTGTTGCCAGCAGGTGGCGCTATGTCTGTGGGTGAATATCAGCATGTACATGTGTTCAGGGCGGGACTCTCATCCTACATGTACAGTTTGGTCCAGATGTGAGCATGTACACTGAAGTTACAACAACTTCCGTGTCATGGCGAAGACTTGATCTCTGACGCCACGCCACGGACACGCCCATTGACGAAAACTTGCAAATAGCACAACTTTTCATCTTCAATGCCTTTAGAAGGCACAGCAGAAATTTGAGGTCGGTCGGACTAAATCCCTAGGAGGAGTTCGTTAAAGTACGAAGTGTGTAAATCATCCAAAATTTGACGTAAAATTCAAAATGGCCGACTTCCTGTTGGGTTTAGGCTATGGCTCCAAGAGACTTTTTTGTGCGTCTGGCCAAGATACACGTACCACAGAAAATTCGTGCACGTAGGTGAAACATGCGGCGGGGGCTGCTTCGTTAAAGGACACTTTCTATTGCCAGCAGGTGGCGCTATGACTGTGGGTGAATGTCAGCATGTACATGTGTTCAGGGCGGGACTATCATCCTAGATGTACAGTTTGGTCCAGATGTGAGCATGTACACTGAAGTTACAACAACTTCCTGTGTCATAGCGAATCATCGGCGCCACGGACACGCCCATTGACGAAAACGCGCAAATAGCACAACTTTTCATCGTCAATGCCTTTAGAAGGCACAGCAGAAATTTGACGTCGATCCGACTAAATCCCTAGGAGGAGTTCGTTAAAGTACGAAGTGTGTAAATCATCCAAAAATGGCCGTAAAATTCAAAATGGCCGACTTCCTGTTGACTTTAGGCTATGGGTTCTTGAGGCTTTTTTGTGCGTCTTGATATGATACATGTCCCCAGAAAATTTCGTACATGTAGGTTGAACGTGAACGAGGGGCTAATTTTTTCCAATTTTCTAGGTGGCGCTAGCGAGTCATTTTGCAACGCCCATGTGCGAAACTTGTAGAATACGAAATTTTTCACCGGTTCTGACACGTTTGCAAATTTTGGTGAGTTTTCGAGAATGTTTAGGCCATGTCAGTTGAGCCTACTTTGCAGAAAAAAGAAAAAAAAAAAAAAAAAAAAAAATATAATCCGAGCAAATTCAATAGGGACCTCACACGGTCGTGCTCGGGCCCTAAAAATAATCCGAGCAAATTCAATAGGGACCTCGCACGGTCGTGCTCGGGCCCTAATAATAATCCGAGCAAATTCAATAGGGACCTCGCACGGTCGTGCTCGGGCCCTAATAAATAAATAAAAAAATAATCCGAGCAAATTCAATAGGGACCTCGCACGGTCGTGCTCGGGCCCTAAATATATATATATATATATATATATATATATATCTTAGCAAATTCAATAGGGTCCTCGCACGGTCGTGCTCGGGCCCTAATAAATAAATAAAAAATAATCCGAGCAAATTCAATAGGGACCTCGCACGGTCGTGCTCGGGCCCTAAATATATATATATATATATATATATATATATATATATATATATATATATATATATATATATATATATAATCTTAGCAAATTCAATAGGGACCTCGCACGGTCGTGCTCGGGCCCTAAATATATAATCTTAGCAAATTCAATAGGGTCCTCGCACGGTCGTGCTCGGGCCCTAATAATCTTAGCAAATTCAATAGGGACCTCGCACGGTCGTGCTCGGGCCCTAATTAAAATACAATACAAATTTACACAAAGTTTACAAAACATTTACATAGAAAAAATGCAATGAGTTTAAGATATATAAACAAACGAAATAAGGACTAAATGTTGAGATCTACCTACTCTTTATTAAAAACAAGTGCATACGTCCGTCAGAATGTCAGATATTCTTTTTTTAAAAGCAGCTAAGGAAATTAGCGCAACAATCTTAAGCCTAGACTGTAGCTCATTCCAGGACAAAGGGCCATAGTAAGACAGACTCCTCTTTCCTGCTTCTGTCCTCATTCTTGGTACCTTACAAAGTAGTCCATCACTAGATCTTAAATGATATATACTTTGCATATGAAAACATTTTAAACAGATATAAGAAGGCAAAATACCTAAAATAGCTTTATAAATAAAAATGTACCAATGTAGCATCCTGCGCAATTTGAGTGATGGCCAGTTTACCCTACTGTATAAGATGCAGTGATGTGTCTGATAGCCAGCATTTGGACAAAGGACTCAGAACTGATCGTTGTGGGACACCCTTTTTTAGGACAACAGGGTCAGATATTACATCCCCATGCCTTTCAATTTGCGTACGTTCAGAGAGATAGCTGTGAAACCAATTTACAGCTCTATGCCCCACACCAATATTCAACAAGGTTTTTATTAACATGAAATGGTCTACTGTATCAAATGACTTTGTAAGGTCAATGAACACAGCCATACAGAATAACTTTTTATCAATCGCTGCTTTAAAGAGGCAGAAACTGTACTGTGGCCAGATCTAAAACCAGATTGCATGTCGTTAAGGATATTTTGTGAAACCAGAAAAGTTTTTAATTGATTAGAAACTAAAATCTCCAAAATCTTTGCTAAAACCGAAAGATTTGAGATAGGTCTATAAATATTTGTGTCAAATGGATCCCCAGCTTTCAGTAATGGCGTGATGTAAGCCTGTTTCCATGGAATAGGCACTGTATCTGTGTAAATGGAAAGGTTAAAGATGTAAATGAGTGGCTTCACTACAGTTTCTGCTGCCATTTTTAACTAAACAGGATCAAGTCCATCTCGCCCTGCTGCCTACTTGGAGTCAATGCTCTGCAAAACATCTGACTCAAAGAATGGTGCGAGCTCAAAGGTCAAAGCAGAAACAGAAGAAGAAACCACTTCCCCTTGTGTGACTGGGATCTAGATTCAGCCAGGAATAAATTATTCCAAGTTTCCTGTGAGTTGGGTTTGCCATGGGGAATTTCACCTTTTGCTACCTGGGAACTATGTTGAACAAGAGAAGTTTCACCAAATGTATCCCCAAAGATATGTCCTGCCTTTTCAAAATAATCATTAGCATTTAGCATGTCCCTCTTCTCTGTTATAACAGCATTTCCTATTTTTAACTGGTGAGGGAAGCTGTTAACTTTCTTATTCTGTAGTGCTCTTATAGTTTTCCAAAATTTCGAATGGTCATGCAAACTAATTGACGTTTGTGCCAAATAGTATTCAGCTTTAGATTTTCTAATGAGAGCTGTACACTGATTTCTAAGAGTTCTAAAAAGACGCCAATTGTTTTCTAGCTATAGACCATTGATTATTTCTGGCATGGATTAGGTCAGCTATGTTCTGAACTTCCTAATGGAGGCATGTTTATTTGCAAGCTTTAAGAAGCTACAGCATCCTCAATGGTAGGGATCAATTCTCCGAGAAATGCCTGAAACAACGTCAGTCCGACCTTCGGATTTGGGTAGTTTTGTACTCCTAACACAATGATCACTCATGTCATTTGGAAAAACACCAACAGCAACATGTGCTGCATTTGTTAAAATAACATCAATGAGTGTATCTTTACCTGTCTGTGAAGGATTAATCCGGGTTGCATAATTTATAAGCTAGATTTAAAGAATCACAAACCCACTTTACGTTCTCAGACTTCTTGGTCATCCAATCCCAGTTCAAGTCACCCAACAAGATCAATTCAGATGAATGAAAATTTGATAACACCTCTGTCAGACTAGTGATGCTATAATTAATGGCAGATGGGGGCCTATAACAACCGATGACAATAAATTTTTATTTTCACAGGTAGAAGTTCAAATTGCTTGGGAATTGATTTAGAAAGCCAAACAGTGCACTGACGTTTATCAGAAATATAAACTGCAACACCTCCAGCCCTATCTTTACGGTCAGATATAAAAATTCTATAACAGTCAATAAATAAAACATTATCAGTGACAGAAGTTTTTAACCAAGTTTCAGACACTACCACAACATCAGGTTTAGAAATCATGAACCAAATTTTAAATATTGTCGAATTTGTGTACAAGACTTCTAGCATTTATGTGATGAAAGCAAAGCCCATGTCTGTGAGCTTATTCTAAGGGGGTTGGAAAGCTAATGTAGACTTTCAGGAAACAATTCTGGACCTGGATTGGTGCTAACATTTCCAGAGACCAGAAGGGGTAAATGGATTAACATTTTAGAGAAAGATTTCGAAGCACTTGATACCTTGCTGTAATGTACAGCGGGCCAGTGAGGGTCCCTACAGGCAAACGCCTCAAGAACTAATAATTCAAAAGCAACAGTACATTTTATACGATCTAAAATGAGCACTTTGTACAGAGAATCAGTGGTCAGATCAGCATTTAAATGTCCATTAGACACAGTAAAGAAATCCTTATGGCTATGAACACATGCATCTTCAATTTGTGGCCCACTAAGGAAAATATAAAAAATGCCAGTCCAGCGATCCCTCGGCCCGGCTTAGCTCAGCAACGGGAGAAGGTAGCGTTAGCGCCACTCTATATCTGCAAGTAGCTTATACCTGCCGATAATATCCACAAAATGATAAATCGGTCGGGCTCTAAATTATCGTGGCTTGCTCTGATACTGCAGATCTTTTGTACCTTGCCGGTGTGCCTCTCTCTCTCTCTCACCTCTCTCTTCATCTACTAACCTGCGCACACACACACCTACAGTTAGTGGTTGTGTCCTCTATTTTGTAGTGTTGTGTCGTTCAATGAACGTTTCGTTCATAAGACCTGATCGTGTGTATGACTCGGGAGGAACGGGTGTCTCAGTGATCGATTCGTTCATTTTCACTCATTCGTGAAGGATCTTGGACTCTTACGTTCATTCGTCACACGGCAGCTGCATGGGCTCCGTCAGCATTGATTAGTTCATGACTCTCAAATGTGGGTCTGTTTGAGTCGTTCATTTGTCACGTGACAGCTCGGCTACAGAGCTGTGGTAAGCAGGCAGCACAGGAAACAGAACTGATTAGTTCATGACTCTCAACTGTGGGTCTCTAAGTCTGAGTCGTTCATTTGTCACGTGACAGCTACTGTGGAGCAGGAATGAACTACTAGTTCATCGCTCACATGGGTCCTCCCCAGTCTTTCGTTCATTCTGCAGGCTCAGTGACTGCCAGCGCCGGAGAATGAGAGGCAGGTCGGCTGTCAGGTAACAGTCACTGAACTGACATTATATAGCTATTTTGTTAACTATGTGACATTTTATAAAGCATACTGTTATTGCAGCGCAGTGATGTTGTGCTAAGTTATAGTTTTAGCACAGCCGTACCGTAACTTCAGTCCTGCTAGTGTTTAACATTACAGCCAACAGCTGATGAGAGTTGTTCTGGGTCCTCTCCACTTCAGAGCCCTGACAGGGTTCTACCAGGAGCTGAATTACCTCAGAGGTCGTCTCCTCTCCAAAACAAACAGACCCGGTCATTAAAACATTAAAACACAACCACGTAGCAACGTTAGCCCTGTGGTTTGTGTACAGCTAACAGCTGATCCAGGTCCGCCGAGAGCGCAACGTAACTTTTCCTTTTTATTTACCAACAGAGCCATGCTGTTGTTTCACAGCTCGTGACTGGTGAACAACCTGGCAGTGTTTGAGAGCGATGTGCTCATGTGTGTTTCTCTGTCTGCAGAATCCAGACCTGATGTGGCACATTCTGTGTCCAGAACTGCCAAACTGCT
This sequence comes from Micropterus salmoides, assembly GCF_014851395.1. Taxonomy (NCBI): domain Eukaryota; kingdom Metazoa; phylum Chordata; class Actinopteri; order Centrarchiformes; family Centrarchidae; genus Micropterus; species Micropterus salmoides. The sequence goes on along the minus strand of NW_024041151.1, from coordinate 32,505,408 downwards.
GCGTTTATATGTGTTTATTTCTTTGTTCCTCTCTCTTTACCCCCACACCCCACCACACACACCTGCATCACATGCTTGCTGACTATTGTATGCTTTGATTGTGTTTAGAGTAGATAATAGTAGTTTTATTGGCAAGAGTCAATAATTATTTATCTGTGCTAAAGTAAATTAACTTTTTTGTACATTTAAAGAGCAGTTGCCTGTGGTTATTTGTGTATGTGTTGTAAAACATCTAAACAGCTGGTTGTGATGGTCAGCGCTCACCCTTAACTGTCTACCCAATTAATGTAAAATAGTAGTTAAACATTGCCATTTCTAAGTGGACAAACCAACTTTGTGAGGCTGTTTTCACTTTTGATTATTTGCTGCTGATCCTGATGCTGGTCCTGTAATTATTAATCTTCATTAATAATTTAACTAATATTAATAACCTTACTGATATTAATACTAGAGGTGTGACGAGACACAATATTGGGTTTACGTAATTGAGATGAGACAACATTTTAACACCATTTTTAAGAAATATTCAATGTTGAATCATATGAAAATATTCAGCCATAAACAGTTAATTTCCTGAATTCTTGTGAATTTTTCTGCACCAATTTATGGCGGGAATGTTTTTATTTATGTAACGGGAAACACAAAATTCAGGTGGCAGGTGACAATCCAAATCTAAACAGAATCTAAAGCAGTAAGGCTTTTGGACATTCTGTATTGCTTTCAAATATGTTTGTCCTTTCAACTTTTTCATTTAATATCATCCGTGGTGAAAAGTAACAAAGTACAAATATTTTGTTACTGTACTTTTTACTACTGTTTTTTTCGGTATCTGCACTGTATCACGACACCTCGTTACATTGGTATTAGTAGCTTATGCAGCGCACCTGAGTGGAGCAGCACTGAAAAACAAATGTAAAACTGATAAAGCTGAATGATAACGCGTGATTCAACTTCAGTCAGTTGATGCGACACTGGCATACGCAGTGACAGTCCAGCACAGAACTGGATGGCCCTGCCTCACTTTCAGTGGATTCACATTGACTTGTCCAGACTGTCCAGAATTCTTTAGCCTGTCCCACAAACCCAGGTGAAACACAGGCAGCCACAGCCAGAGATGTACAGCCAGCATCAAATACAAGCAGCTCAGACCCTAATGGAGTTGCTGCTCTACCACATGACCCAGCAGATTGGCCCCCAGTCTTATCAGACTTCATGAGGTCTGAGTTAGTGCACAGAGGTCCATTCAAACCAGAACTGTTTTTTTTCTATAAGATGTTTCTATTCAGATTTCTTACAGAGGGTTAGGGTTAATTTTAGCCCTAATTGTAACTATACCAATTAGTTACCACTCTGTCACAAACTGTGTGGACTTGAGTACTATCATGGCGTATGCTCTGCTGTCAGCAGAGTTGATTCTGAAACATATCTGGTGTAGACAGCGTGTTGGATGTTGACTGATCTCTGTTAGATAAGACTGGTAAAGGGTTTCTTTTCAATGTGACACCACAACAAAATGTTGTATCCCCCTTTCAAAAAACAAATTTACCAAATTAAACAAAAGATTCTTAGCAATGTTGCGTTAGCACAGTTCTAAACAGTAACAGTACCTGAAGGTGTCTCCAATGCGGTCATGGAAGTAAAGAAAGTCCCCGTGATCACGGAGCAAGAGGTCTCCAGTGTTGAAATAGACGTCCCCGGCTTTGAAAACATCTCTGAGCAGCTTCTTTTCAGACTGGACCTTATTCCCAGCATAACCCAGGAACTGGTTCATAGCTGACAGAGGAGCTACCAGGATCCCTGCCTCTCCTGTGCGCAGAAACAGGATGTTAGTGGACACATAAGCCCTTCTTCTGTACATACAGCTGTATAAAATGGACTGAATGACTTTCACATTAAAGGCATGTGATTCAAATACCTATTTTGCTTGCATGCATCTTCCAGAGTTTGTTCGGACTGGCTCATAAGTTTGTGGATCATATCGCAGGAGCTCAAAGGGCATAGAAAGCTGAGAAAGAAGGAATGACACTAGTTGTGACATGATGAGCCACTGTTTTTCTCTGACTAATAGGTTATAATACCAGGGATGGTTTTCAGTAACTAAAAACAGTAGATCATTGTTATATACACCATACAGTCAGTATGTCACATGTATTTATTTACAACATTTCATCTTACTCCATCCATTATGCATTAAACAGTGTACACTACACATGTCCCTTTGATATCACTGATGCTGGAACAGGTCACACATGCATTGAGACGCTGCCCTTCTTTTATATCAAAGGACATAAGGGGGAACTTACGCAGAAGCTTTTTAACAAAAATTTCGCTGATGCTTAAAAGTACGTACTACGTGGTCTTGGGTTGGTGCCAACGTGTGAGTGCAGTATTCGAGAAATTGCAGCAGGTACTCTACAGATTTGGCTGAGGAACCCTTTTCTCATTGCTTCGCTTAAACGGGTAGTTAGAGTGGAGGACAGTGTGAGCAAAGTAGTTAAGGAATCTGGACATCTGGAAGGGGGAAAAACACTAAAAACAATGGGGAATGTATCTAGTCTACTAAACTATGTCAAAAAGAGATACATCGTGTATAAGATGAGAGCACTGTTGTGTGAAGCTGTTAACAATGCAATATGTGACACAGATAGGATACTATGTTGTTCTAGATTTGACAAACAGACAGAATGTATTAGACGAATGACCTTGGGATGGCGTACCATGGTGCAAATGACAGCGGATAAATATGCAGATGTGAAATCTATTCTCCTCAATATAGCAAATGTTTTTCCTGTGAACAATAATGATTTTCATACGGGTCATGTGTTTTTGTACTTTTAGCATTGATTTGTGTGTTTTAATGCTAACCAGAAAACAACATTGCTGATGCTTAACTGAATCTTTGGTTTGTAAAAACATAGGGGCTTGTACTTATTTTCTGAAAAGTGTATACTTGTAATAATTATATTATATGTTGCATTTGTTGTTGGAAATAAAATACTTGAACACAGATGTTGAAGTGTCAGTCTTTGTCACAAAGATCGTGGAGGAGGTGATGAGAAATATATACTAAGCGACAAAAACGCAGGGGGTTACGGAGGCAAGCAAAAACTTAAAATATTTGTCACTATAATGTCATATTTGACACTACTGGAGTTCGGTGCGCAGATTCAGACGTAGAAAACTGGCTCATGAAGCAAGAGGCCTATACTCTACACAAGACGGCTCCAGTGCATTTTAAGAGAAACAAGGTTTTAGTGAATTCAATAGATTGGCAATTCCAGCTAGATTTAGTTGATATGTCCGCTTATTTTGCTGAAAATGGTGTACGCTATTATTAACATGTATAGATTTGTTTAAAAAACACGCATGGGTGCGTTGTTTAAAAAAAAAAAAGAGTGGTAAATGCGTCACAGCATCCTTTAAAGATATCTTAGCTAAGGTAGAATACCGCATAAAATTCAAACAGACGAGGGAAAAGAGTACAAAGATTTCGATGCATTAACGAAAATTAATAGTATCCGTACACTTTACCACATCAAATGAGACTGAGGCATCTGTAGTAGAGTGTTTTAATAGGACTCTGAAATCTAAAATGTGGCGTTATTTAACAGCCAATAATTCTAAACGATACATAGATATATTGCAGGATTTAGTCACCTCATACAATCAGTTATTGTAGTATTAAAATGAAACCGATTGATGTAACAAAAGACAATGAAGATATCGTATTTAGCAACTTGTATAAAACAAAAGATAAAAGAGTAATTCGTTTTAAATATAAAGTTGGCGATACTGTAAGAATTTCAAAATTACGTGGCCCTTTTAAAAAAGGTTATGAGCAAAATTATACTGATGAATATTCCACTGTAAAGGAATGCGTGTCAAGGGCCCCTCCTGTTTACAGGTTAAAAGACTATGATGGCGAAATATTACAGGGAGCATTTTATAAGCAAGAGATGCAAAAAGTTATTATCGATAAAAACAAAACATTTAAAATAGAAAAGATTTTATCTAGAAAGAAAAGATAAGGCTGGGACATGGTGTCAAATGGGTCGGATGGCCAGATAAATTTAACTCGTGGATTTTGGAAAAACAGGTCATTCAGCTACCTTAGCAGATTACAAACACTCGTATAAATGGATACGGAGGATTTTTTTGTCACCCTGCCCAGCAACTCGTCTGCATTATTTTACCCAAACAACACAATAGCAAACTTTAGAACAAAACTACTCAAGCCTTTACACTTTAAATTAGCATATGAGGTGGGTTTGATAGAAATACAATATCCAAAAACATGGAAATCTTTTTCATCACAAGACTCAGAATTTGTTGTGTTTGATAAAAAAATCCAACAAGAGGGTAGTTCTATCAGCGACACAGGGGTTCTATACAACAATGTTACAAATAATAGCTGAACTAAACAGTTGTTGAAAACGACATGGGTCATTGAGCTTGATTACAACAATATTACCAACAGAGAAACATTTTACCAACGAGAGACGTAGAACTAACGTTTCAAGGAAGACTTGCACAAATGTTGGGATTTATGGGATTTAGATCTTAGCCACGAACTAACAGTGTTGACACAGATGCCATATTTGGTGCCACATCCTGTCGATGTTAATGTGGGGATGTATAATATATTTGTTTATAACGATATTGTTGATCATCAAACAGTAGGGGATAGTTACGTCCCTCTTTTAAGAATAGTACATATATCGGGGCAAAACAACCATATGATCACAAATACTTATGACAGACCACACTACCGGAGGTTCTGCAAAATACACATTGATAGTATCGAGATTTCTCTCAAGACAGATCAGAATCAACATATCCCTTTTATGTAAGGCAAAGTAATAATAAAGCTACACTTTCGACCCGTAAAATATCAGTATTAGACAAGGAGCAAACATGTACCATCCATATGCTCACAATGCGGACAAATACGTTGCATATTATAAAGCTCAAGCGGGTGGTGATTTACCAGGATACAGCGGGCTCGGTGCTCAGTATGGTGCATGGTTAGGGGGTATCTTTAGGGGTCTGTTTAGACTAGCATTCCCCTTACTCAAGAAAGGATTTGCATTTGTTGCCCCTAAAAACATAGCTAAACATGTTATTACTAACGTCATGAACAGACGTCAAGAGGGGTCGGGTCTAGTGGCCGTGGCTCCCCGTCCAATAAAACAACTTCCTGGGAAAAGAGGGAGTTCCCTACCAAAGAGGCGTAGCGGAACCACAAATAAGAAGACCCATACTAAGACAAGAAAAAATAAACAAGCAAAGAGAAGCAAGTCGACAAAACATCAGAAGACGAGAGACATTTTCTAACGAGAATGTCGTTGGTACGTAGCCTGTCACAAGAGTGCGTTAAGTCGGAGCTAGACCTGTTTATGGTACTGTTAACACAAACAAGTATTGAGAAATGCATCTACATTGAATTCCCTCCTGTAGCAGCGAAATCAGACCCCCTTCACCCCTTGAATTTTTCATTCCAGCTAGTACAGAGGACTACCTGGATCTAAAAATACGTTTCTGTACACGCGCGTAAAAATCACCAAAGCTAACGGCGGAAACCTGGATCAGGCAGACAAAGTGGGCTTTATCAACTACCCTGGATGTACAATATTTTCACAGGTCGACATATCGTTGGGGGACCGACTCATAACGCAATCATCAAACACATATCCTTACAGGGGTATAATAGAGTGCCTTTTGAACTAAGGACGCTCTGCAGACACAGTTTGGATCCAGACTATTTTGCATGGATACAGCAGGTCATATGGACAACGCAACGGCTGGAGGACGCAATGAGGTATTAGTTAAAAGAGTGGAGTACACACAAGGCGGCCGCGTAGTGGAGCTAATATACCCTTTACATTCTGAGTTGTTTTTTCAAGACAAGTTAATGATAAATGGAGTAGACCTCAAGATAATATTCATAAGTATATTCATAATATTATATTCAATAATATTCATTCTATTTGCAAATTTTTGTCAATGGGCGTGTCCGTGGCGTCAAAGATCAACTCGTCGCCATGACACAGGAAGTTGTTGTAACTGGACAAGATACACATACCACAGAAGATTCGTGCATGTAGGTGAAACGTGCGGCGGGGGCTGCTTCGTTAAAGGTCACTTCCTGTTGCCAGCAGGTGGCGCTATGACTGTGGGTGAATGTCGGCATGTACATGTGTTCAGGGCGGGACTCTCATCCTACATGTACACTTTGGTCCAGATGTGAGCATGTACACTGAAGTTACAACAACTTCCTGTTCATGGCGAATCATCGACGCCACAGACACGCCCATTGACGAAAACTCGCAAATAGCACAACTTTTCATCGTCAATGCCTTTAGAAGGCACAGCAGAAATTTGACGTCGATCCGACTAAATCCCTAGGAGGAGTTCGTTAAAGTACGAAGTGTGTAAATCATCCAAAAATGGCCGTAAAATTCAAAATGGCCGACTTCCTGTTGACTTTAGGCTATGGGTTCTTGAGGCTTTTTTGTGCGTCTTGACATACATACTTGATACAAGTCCCCAGAAAATTTCGTACATGTAGGTTGAACGTGAACGAGGGGATAATCTTTTCCAATTTTCTAGGTGGCGCTAGCGAGTCATTTTGCCACGCCCATGTGCGAAACCCATAAAATACAAATTTGTTTCATACCCTAAACTCAACAGGAAGACACGAGACCCACTCTGGGAAATTGCAACTTTTCAAACTGAGATAGCCCTTACTAGTGAACTAACGTTTCTGTGTAAATTTGGTACAGTGCCCCTGTAACATATCAACATGTATCTTGGAAGAATGTTTCTGCCAAGGAGGAAATTGGACTTTGTCATCATTTTACAGACAGTAGACCTTCTCGGGCACATTTTTAAAATGGGGAAAATATGATAAAATGATAAAGCTGTAATCTAAATGAATATATTGTATCTCCAAAACAAAATATATAATAAAATGCAGAGGAAACACAAATACTAAAGTTATTTTTTACCTTGTTGAAAAAGCTTGCCCTCCCAATCGGTCCAACCTCATCTGTGTAGTTGAGGAAGCCAATGCTGGCCTCAGTCAAGCCGTAACCCTCTCTGATCTTGATCCCACAAAAGCGTTTGACAAACTCCTTCCAAACATCTGACCTGAGACCACTTCCTGCTGCCAACCAAACACTGTGAGCTCTCTCCTCTGGAACCTGCAGGCAATATAAGAAAATGTTGTGTCAATGGACAGTTTTTAAACATTGGATGGTAAACTACACTTTAATTTAATTCTCAAAAGTGCCACATTTTGGATAAGAACAGTGGTTTTTTATTTGACAATTGTCAAATATGGCAAGTGACAACAAGAAATAGATTATCAAAAATAAGGGTACATTTCCACCTGATACTAACCAATAAGGGAGAGAATATGCTACTCTTGTGATGAGGAATTTTTAATGTGCCATTGATAGAAAGTCAGGATAAGGTAATAACATCAGTACTATCAAGTACTATCATTATGAATGTCAGTTTCAATAACATCATATCACCTTGCTACTCCTGAAACACCAGGAGAAATGCAAACTCTAAAAAGTAATTCAGAGGACCTGCTACCATCATTTGATTAATTGCATGGCTGCAAGATAAAAATGTATTGATTTAGATAAACTTTCTAGGTTGCAAACTTTACACCAACTTAATTTTGCATGTAATTTAAACTCAGATTTCATTGTTACTGGGTTTACAACAAAATTCAAGTTCTAGTAATTTAATAAATGTGGCTCGACAACTTAATTTTTCTCCACCTTGACTTCAGGATTTCAAGTTCCTTCCCCTACCAACTTGTACTCACTTAACATGCTTGGACAAATTCAGAGAGTAAGACTAGAGTGAAAATGGTAGTGGCAGAGTACATCTTTTTTTAAATCGGTCTTGCCAGTACAGGACATTTATTACAAAACAAATGAGCTGCTGTCTGGAGAAGATCCTAGCATTGCTTTAATTCTCAGCAGTTCTAATCATCCTCAATTCATTATCACTAACTCACAAACCTATGTTTTGCTTTACAAGGATACAGTGAGTTTGAGGCCAGCCTGGAAAGGCAAGAGATGAAAACTACCATCATTGTTGACCAGTCCACCCCCGGCCCTTACCATAAAACAGTGGCCATCGTGTTGGAGTGAATGGAAATCCTGGAGGGAAAGGATATACTAAAGGTGCTTTGCTTTACTGATGGGCATAATATATGCTCTCAATCTGAGCTATCACAAAGAACTAAAATATATTTTTGAAGTTTTCAGAAGCTGTTTCTTGACCTTGATGAACTGAAAGCCAGTACAAAAGTAATGAATCTCAAGAGAAAAATTTTCAAAAGATTCCACTAGTGTCAGAGCATTATCCGATTTTATTCAGATTACATTGGTTTGTATTTGTAAGTCAACTTTGTCAATTAGTCAATTTGTTTTTAGAGTGTAGACAGGACCCAATTAGGTACATTTCCTGCTGCAAATTGCCAAACACACGAGCAGCTTTCTTTTTGTTGCAAAAAAGCTGCTCATGTGGTATAGGGGGCAACTGCTACAGGGCTACAGGGGTCCCAGCTTTACTGCGTGTCAGTTGGTTTTGCAATTTGATTAATTGTAATGTGTTTGGGAATTTGCACCGCTAACTACAATATCAACTGAGCAGTGGCCGCTGCAAGTTTCCTATTGTGTTTGTTAGAATTATTAGCATAAAGGAACTTATTGTTTATGTAAAGATTATTAGGACCTGGACCGTCAAAAAGACATTTAGATTACAATCCTAAGATAAAACAGGACAGTAAAAGTTACAGTGCAGTGTAAGATATTATTCAAAAGCCTCAAATTCTATTTAATAAAAGGGAGTGACAAATAGAGAGGTCTTCAGCCTTGATTTCAAACAACTGAGAGTTTGAGCAGGCCTGCAGTTTTCTGGGATTTTTTTCCAGATATATGGAGCATAAAGACGGAATGCTTTTTTAAAAACCTTTATTTAACCAGGAAGTTCCTTGAGATTAAAATATCATTTTCAAGGTAGACCTGGTCGAGATAGCACATCAGACAAAGAACAACAGATGCATAATACAAAGTCCATTTTAGGAATAGCAATTGCAGTCTTCACACAGTTTTGTTATCAGCACTTTGAACTCTCCCAGGGAGACAAGATCATTAGGCTGTGGTGTGTTCTGAAGGTTATTCTATGACCAGGGCACTGTGGTGTCCGAACAATAATGCTGCGATGATGTGTTGAGAAGAAATCCGCTTGACACTGTTCTTGATTATAAAAGTTTATTACATCAAAGAATTCAGCATCAATTACAAGCTCTGCAGCAGCTTGGAGAGTGACCCAGCCCAATAACCACTCTGTCTCTCTGTACATCGAACACAGCTTATATAGGACATGTTTAGGTATCTGCTAAATACCATATAAGGGCACAGTCCCTTCATACACACTAATCTCTACTCCCCCTACCACTGGGTCAGAGGTCAAATTCCATAGGAGGGTTCACTCTTTGCACACCCATCAATCATTACTCCCCCTTAAGAGTTCACTGTGCCTCTCTCCAGCTGCAGAGTATTATTTTAAACTGTAATGGTCAAATGCACATATGTTATACACCACAGCACAAAATAGGAGAAAGGTGCTCGACCAAGTTTTGAACAAATCCTGGGTACCTGATAGAGCAGCATCTAGTGGAGCGGAATCATAATAGCTGTTTGTGAGTGATAGGCGATTACACAGCTATGAAGGGAGTTTACCCAATGTGGCTTTGTAAATAAAAATATACTAATAAGTATGAAGTATTAAGTCTTAATTTCACCTTAGCTAAGGAATTTCCTAAAGGGAGTTGCACAGTATCCCTTCAATGGTTTCCTTAGGTAAGGAAAAGTATTAAGGTGTTTGCTACATTGACAGAGAATTTACAGCAATAAAATTCTACTGTTACCATGGAGACTGTTTGCACCAGCACTTGACCTGTTATCCCTGTAGCCTACAAAGTTGGAAAGAAAAGAAGAAATGGAAGAAAAGACGACAAGAAAACCAAATTGGTCAGAGGAGGAAAAAATTTTTAGTGCTAGAGGTATTTAATAAAACAAAGCACGTAATAAAAAGTAAATTTGATCCGCAAATAATGGCAAACAAAAAACAATGATCCACCTTCATACACATGTGACATTACTGTACAACTTGAGAAAGGTGAGTTGTTTTCTGCTCCAGCCTGCCTAAAAGAAAAGCGTTTTTGGGATTAAATGGACATTATTAGCTGCTGCAGTGCAGGATGAACTCAGAATAGACCCATTTCTCACCTTATTATTCTAAATCATGCAACGAAGAAGAAGAAATGCATAATAAATCCTGGGACAAAATCTGTCCACAAATACTGTACAGCATGTAGTCTGATGAACAAGACTTGTGTTATAGCTGACTTGGGCAGTGAAATGTTTTTTTAATTCATGTGGTCATAGTTGTCCACAACTCAAATCAGAATATAAGAAGAAATGTTTTATACCACCTCAAGAAGGCTTCCTATCAGAAAGGTAGGAAGGTATTTCAAATGTACAACTGCAGTACTTAATTCTAAGTAAAGTAATTTCCCTGACATTTTTGTGTTACTTTACTTTTAATAGACGCATGTAACAGGTTTTATACTTCCTGTGAGTATAATCCAATCAATCTTATTTTCATACTGTATATCCGTTGTGTAATTTGATAAATTGTGTTGTATGTCGTACTCGCATCTCAGAGAAGACTCTGACTGCAACATGCGTCTTTGTAAAGAGAGAAACGGACAGAAAAAGTCTAACTCTGCCTGTCAGCTCGCTCTGCTCCGTTAAAACTGAATTTACCATACAGAATTGAATACGAGTGCACTCCAGATTTAGCTGCAGCCAGCTGACCGTGTGCTTCTCCCTATACCGCAGTTCTGTGTCCATGCATGCAGCAAACTGAAAGCACTGTCTGTCGGAGCGTCTACGTGAAAAGAGAAGGAAGACATTGCTGGTAGTATTGTCTTCAGAGTTGTTAAACACCTCAGTGCACTGAAGGAAGCCATCTGACTGTGTGAGGGGCAAGATCGTTTATGTCTGCAGGCAGAGTAGGCCTAGAGCTCTCCTGTCTGACTGGTCCACCAATAGCAGAGAAGATGACCCCTTGAGTTATCAAGCACGTAAAGTTTGGTTCAGATGTGAGCATGTACACTGAAGTTACAACAACTTCCTGTGCCATGGCGAAGACTTGATCTCTGACGCCACGCCACGGACATACCCATTGACGAAAACTCGCAAATAGCACAACTTTTCATCTTCAATGCCTTTAGAAGGCACAGCACAAATTTGAAGTCGGTCGGACTAAATCCCTAGGTGGAGTTCGTTAAAGTACGAAGTGTGTAAATCATCCAAAATTTGACGTAAAATTCAAAATGGCCGACTTCCTGTTGGGTTTAGGCTATGGCTCCAAGAGACTTTTTTATGCGTCTGGACAAGATACACGTACCACAGAAAATTTGTGCACGTAGGTGAAACGTGCGGCGGGGGCTGCTTCGTTAAAAGTCACTTCCTGTTGCCAGCAGGTGGCGCTATGACTGTGGGTGAATGTCGGCATGTACATGTGTTCAGGGCGGGACTCTCATCCTACATGTACAGTTTGGTCCAGATGTGAGCATATACACTGAAGTAACAACAACTTCCTGTGTCATGGCGAAGAGTTCATCTTTGACGCCACGCCACGGACACGCCCATTGATGAAAACTTGCAAATAGCACAACTTTTCATCTTCAATGCCTTTAGAAGGCACAGCAGAAATGTGAGGTCGGTCGGACTAAATCCCTAGTAGGAGTTCGTTAAAGTACGAAGTGTGTAAATCATCCAAAATTTGACGTAAAATTCAAAATGGCCGACTTCCTGTTGGTTTTACGGCATCGCTCAGAGAGACTTTTTTGTGCGTCTGGACAAGATACACGTACCACAGAAAATTCGTGCACGTAGGTGAAACGTGCGGCGGGGGCTGCTTCGTTAAAAGTCACTTCCTGTTGCCAGCAGGTGGCGCTATGACTGTGGGTGAATGTCGGCATGTACATGTGTTCAGGGCGGGACTCTCATCCTACATGTACAGTTTGGTCCAGATGTGAGCATGTACACTGAAGTTACAACAACTTCCTGTTTCATAGCGAATCATCAACGCCACGAACACGCCCATTGACGAAAACTCGCAAATAGCACAACTTTTCATCGTCAATGCCTTTAGAGGGCACAGCAGAAATTTGACGTCGATCCGACTAAATCCCTAGGAGGAGTTCGTTAAAGTACGAAGTGTGTAAATCATCCAAAAATGGCCGTAAAATTCAAAATGGCCGACTTCCTGTTGACTTTAGGCTATGGGTTCTTGAGGCTTTTTTGTGCGTCTTGACATGATACATGTCCCCAGAAAATTTCGTGCATGTAGGTTGAACGTGAACGAGGGGCTAATTTTTTCCAATTTTCTAGGTGGCGCTAGCGAGTCATTTTGCAACGCCCATGTGCGAAATTTTTCACCGGTTCTGACATGTTTGCAAATTTTGGTGAGTTTTCGAGTATGTTTAGGCCATGTCAGTTGGGCCTACTTTGCAGAAAAAAGAAAAAAAAAAAAAAAATATATATATATATATATATATAATCCGAGCAAATTCAATAGGGACCTCACACGGTCGTGCTCGGGCCCTAATAAATGAAAATATAATCCGAGCAAATTCAATAGGGACCTCACACGGTCGTGCTCGGGCCCTAAAAAAATCTGAGCAAATTCAATAGGGACCTCGCACGGTCTTGCTCGGGCCCTAAATATATATATATATATATATATATATATAAAACTTAGCAAATTCAATAGGGACCTCACACGGTCGTGCTCGGGCCCTAAAAATATATATATAATCTTAGCAAATTCAATAGAGACCTCACACGGTCGTGCTCGGGCCCTAATAATCTTAGCTTGTCTGTTCTCACCAAAAAGGAGATTACCAACTACAGGAGAGAGTCCAATAAAACTGGTAAGAATAATTTTGTTTTGGCTATAAAATAAACTGTCTTTTTGACAGCCTTCTCGCAGACGGGAACTTCACAGCGGTGTTCAGCAGACGGATAAGGGCATTTGATACTCTGTGAATGACGCGGCACACCGTTGACTTGTGTACATGAAACACCTCGCCTATTACAGACTGGAAAGGACCCATAGCATAAAACCGTAGAGCAATCATTAATTGCAAAGGAGCTGGAAGAGCACAGCTGTGGAAAGTAGAGTGATCCAACTCTAGACGGTTGGATAAGTCATGAATTGACTGCCGGTCAAATTTATACTGTAAAAGCAATTGCTCATCATTTAGCGTATCCATTGGATTCTCCCGGCCGCGGGATATGTTCATTTTCTTCATTTAAAATCGCCATAAACTCAGCCATGTTGCAGTTAAGAGAAAGCCAGAGGTACCTTAAACCTTTAAGGAGAAGATGTAAGGGTGTTTAGTTCAACCGAAATGTATTTTAAGGAAACCTTAACTCAGACTTTAAGGAAAATCTTAACTTAAGGCTTTTTGTGCAACCGGCCCCAGGAGACCAGATCGTAAAGTACACTTACTCTATGTGTACGGGTACAGTGTACAGTGAGTTGGAGATAAAATGCAGAGAACTGTGATACACAGAGTTTAAGCAGCAAAGTCTAGAGGGGACAGCATGCATGTAAAAGACAATACATTTGGTTTTCTTAACATTAAGAACCAACTTTCGACCTGGTCTGGTTAGCCTGCTCTTCCTCTCTCCCTCTCTCTCTATCCCATTTGTCCCTCCCTCTCTCTTTCTCCCTTCCCTCTCTCTCTCACTCCAGGCTATGCACTCTCGACCTCACTCTCATGCTCTTCTAAGCTGACATTGTTGCAGAATGTTGCATTCTATTTGTTGCACTGTTGCACGACATTTATACGTGGAATGCACGTAATATTATGCACTTCATGCAGTATTTTTTGAGCATACCTAACAAAATGGTAATTTGGCTCCATCACTTTGTGCATCAGGTGTTGGCACATCCAAATTTGTACCATCCAATATGATCACAATATCACTATTGTCACTGCCTGTAATGAAAACTGCAGCCTACAAGCCTACAGTGTCTTTAAACTTCTAGTCAAATGTTACAATTTAGGATGAAGAAAATGACTTGTGTATTAATTGTTGTCAGTCTTACCTTGGGTTGGTTAACCAAGTATCGACAGAGCTCTCCTATGTACTGCACCACAGTCACATTGTGTTTCACACAGTCCTTCCAAAACTGACTGGCAGAAAACTTCTTTTTTAACACACATGTTGCACCTGTGATCCAAAGGAGAAGATAGAGAGAAGTGGTAAGGCAAACAGTAAGTAGTGTAAGACAATATACTACTAATAACTATTTTCATACGTACTACATGACTAACATACATCCAAATAATTTAAGAAGAAGAAGACATACTTTATTAATCCCACAAGGGGAAATTCAATGTTCTCACTCTGGTGTGTGCTAATTTTTATTAGTATACACACACAGGTCTGAAATACACACACATGCAATGCACTGAGCTACTGCCGCCCCCAGCTACAGCTGGAGCTGTAGTGAGAAATTTCCTCTGTTTTGTTTCAGCCTTTTCTCCTGGCATGTGAGGAAGTGAGAATTCCTTATAGGCCTATAAAAAAGATATCCGTTGCGTTGCCATGATGGTTTCCTCCAGTATTTACCTTGGACCTTACAAAAGTACAGAATAAAAATGGCAAATCTTCCAGCGATTGTTTATGGTTGTCAGAATCATGTGCTGCCACAGTCTCTAAGCTGTTGTGTTTACTCTCACAAGTGAAGAAACAAGTAAAAAAAAAAAAAAGAGCTGTCTCATAGTTAGGCCTGGTACTGCAAATGGCACATTGATTAAGATGAACCCATCATCATGTGATGGGGTATGATTTCCAACTGTTAAACAGCTGTGAGAAACTATGGATATTTTGCAGTTATAATCCTTAAAAGAACTGTGTTAACTACAGAGTTGGAGACATGACATGGTTAGCCTGTCTTAGCATACAGACAAGAAGAAGAGGGGAAACATCTAGTCTGTCCAATGTGTACATAAACAGAAATCTAAAAACAACAGTTTGTGGCTAAATGCTGGAACAATTTGATAGCAAAAAACAGCCAGGTGCAGTGACTTTTAGCTGGGAGTTCTGTGGTTACAGTAAGGTTGTCAGGCAAGCAGCACTAAGTTCTGGCCAAACAGATAAATAAATGTTTGTCAAGAGATCTTCCAAACTGGAAATTATTATGGCTGTCCCCGACTAAGGATTTACATAGTCGAATTAGAATCATCAAGTCCTGCCTAAAGTCGAGTGAGTCAAATCATTTGTGTTTTTGTGCGCAGCGATTGTGGGCCACGTCTCTATTCATTCAACTTACACTGTGAATTTCCAGCTAAACTGAGGTTTTTTGAAGACCATTTTCTCTCTCTCTGTCTCTCTCTCGCCTGTCATTCTGGCCTTGTGCAGAGTTTTGCGTGCATGCTGTGCTGCCGAAAACTACATGCACGTTGCGGTTCCTCGCGGGTCTATTTCAAGTAGCTGGTTGTTTAAAAACGAAATAATATTCTTTGTGCAGTTCATCAACAGTGATAAACTATCCGAAAGTCCCATGAGGTGCAGACAACTCGGCACAACACCAGTGAAGTTGGGCTCTGCCTCTCACACATCAGACATGCTCACAAGTCTTTGAGCTAGAGTCCAAGTCAAGTCTCAAGTCTCTGAGCAAGAGTCCAAGTCAAGTCTCAAGTCTCCCGTGGTTATTACGAATGTTGTATCACCTGCTGCGTTGAATCCAGGTTGCTTATAAAACTGCATAGCTATAAGGAATACTGTAAGTGTAACCTGTTTTTCACTTACAGAGCACAGCCATGTCATGTGTGTCATGGCGAAGAGTTGATCTTTGACGCCACACCACGGACACGTCCATTGACGAAAATTCACAGATAGCACAACTTTTCATCTTCTATGCCTTTAGAAGGCACAGCAGAAATTTGAAGTCGGTCGGACAAAATCCCTAGGAGGAGTTCGTTAAAGTACGGAGTGTGGAAATCATCCAAAATTTGACGTAAAATTCAAAATGGCCGACTTCCTGTCGGGTTTAGGGCATCGCTCCAAGATACTTTTTTGTGCGTCTGGACAAGATATACGTACCACAGAAAATTCGTGTATGTAGGTGAAACGTGCGGCGGGGGCTGCTTTGTTAAAGGTCACTTCCTGTTGCCAGCAGGTGGCGCTATGACTGTGGGTGAATGTCGGTATGTACATGTGTTCAGGGCGGGACTCTCATCCGACATGTACAGTTTGGTGCGGATGTGAGCATATACACTGAAGTTACAACAACTTCCTGTTTCATGGCGAATCATCGACGCCACAGACACGCCCATTGACGAAAACTCGCAAATAGCACAACTTTTCATCGTCAATGCCTTTAGAAGGCACAGCAGAAATTTGGTAGGTAGATACTGCTCAAGGATCCAAGTGCCCTCTTGGCAATTTCTTGAAGACAATGTTCTCGTTTTATTTTCACAGACCCCATCATTGGCCTATGGAAACCCCTCCTAGTCTCTTATCATTGGCTCACGGTAACACCCACCCTCTTATTTTGTATGTGACAGCATGTGGGAGATAACTGGTGAGGGGCTGGGGGCTGTTACTTCTGGTACAACCAGATTATTAGATAGTCTGCAGTTCCAAACTCTTGTCTCCGGCTGATAAAAATAGGTTCCTGTTTCGAAAACGAACTCTGTCTGATAAACCCAGACCGTTTTTAACAACCGGAGTCTGGGGTTATAGATAACTCTATTCCATAACTGGTCTACAAGATTACTTGAAGATGCTAATGACAGTTAAAACACACAACTTGATGTGGCTCATTGAGAAAACAGAGGGAGGGGAGGGATGGAAGGAGGTGCGGGGGGTGGAGCACATTCCTCAATTCACCCCACAGCCTATGCTACACCAGAAAGAGAGAGGACAGAGAAGAAGGAACACAGACTCTAGAAGGATTAAAGTTTTAAGACTCACAAGTTTAAGAGACACTAATTTTAAATTTAAAGTTTGGTGATGTTGACACTGACTTGCATTAAAATGGCTTTAAAAGCGGTTTGCTAGTTAAACATTTCTATTGGGGCATACCTGTAGAGATGTGCCTTCCAGAGCGGTTTTAATATATTGGGGTGGAAAATAAAAACATGTATTAAGAAAATATTTAACATAATAATTTAATAGAAATACGGTAGCTTTGCTTAGCCCACATGCAATGAATCAATCGCCTGACTCTCTCCATCCCTGCAGAATGTACAGGCTAGTATCCCACCATATAGTTGATCATGTGTTATACGCTAATTCCAACATTTCTTTTCTTGATTCCCATGTGGAGAGACAAAACTTTTTAAATGACGTGTACATTTTGACTGGTTTTCCACAAATGTAGCAGTAGGTTATATTACTTACTAAAGAGGATGTCTTTAAAGACTGGATGTACTGATCGTCACCAGTTTCAGCACTATCCTTAACAGACGTGTCTTCAGTATTTCCATTAAGAGCTTTAGCCCAAACTCCTGATACTTGTACTTGCTTCATTTCCCTACAAGTGTTTTCACTCTGTGTTGTGTTGACTGCAGTCTTAGGGTTGGACATTTTAATATTAAGTTCTTCTGAGGGTTGCAAATATTTTGAACGTCCTGCTGTGCTTTCCCATGAACTAGCCTGATTGACTGTAAGAATCAGGTACATATTCCTCCTCTGATAAATTCTATTCACTTGGACTTGGTTTTTTAAAAAAAGCTTTAAAAGGTCTTAGTGAGTACATAACTTTGAGAATAATCCCGCAGTGACACTTACGAGCCTACCTAACTATTAACATGTTTAGGCTTAAATATAGATTTTTGCTGTTGAAAGTAAATAACAAAACTCATTGTATCACGCATAATCTATACTGATAATCATTTAGTTGCTTAATTTGGTTGTTTCTTTTGAAGCATGTGCAATTCATCGGTTGGGTTGATTTTTTCACTTCACTTTAATTGAGGTGCAAATTGATGTTTATGTGTTATTTATCAAGAAAATTAGTACTAAAACTTTGCAAAGAGGTACAAACATAAGATTCTAAAATGGGAGACTGTATAGTTTTTACATGGAAGCCAATTTGACTTTTTATATGGATGTATGTGTTTAAAGTAATTCAGATTGTTTGTGAAGAAAATGGTTGCTGCAAACTTGTTGGATTGCAACCTGCAAGACTTAAGATAGTTGAATAGACTGCTGAAAGTGTTAAATATTTGTCTAGATACCGTTTGGTCCACACTGTCTTTGGTGTGCATTTTGGTGCCATCCATGTTGAGTTCAATGTTCATGTGCACTAGAGTAGCTCTAAGTTCTTCACCAAATTAGAAGTGTAATTTGCTAATGAAAATGTAATTTCATAATCAATACTGTTGTCAGCACAACGGTCAACTTGAGGAGGGCTCCTCAGCAGTACCAGCCTTGGAAAATGTGCCAGATGAAGTGAACCCTTTTCCCCTCTTATGTGGCGTGGTGTGAGATGTAAAGGTGAGTATTTTAATAAATAAATGTTGCATTCATGAATGCTTAACTTTAAACATAATAAGTAATAGTCTTTTATCTTCTGTTAGAATGCTATTTCAGTGAAGGTGGTATTTAAGTGTTTTAATTTAACTTTTTTAAATCTTTGGTTCACCAATATGCAGTCTATTGGAACTTGATACATGCAAAGCAGCAAATATTATATTTACAGAGGGTAAAAACTTCCTTGTGGTGTTGATTAATTGTGATTCTTCATATGCATCACTTTACAAATTTCTACAATAATCCTCAAGGGTGGGTTCACACCTAAAGGTCTTAGAATAAACCATTTTGTGTAAATGTCATCTGATTATTGGTTGTTCAGTGGGTAAAAAACAAACCCCTCCATATTTCTACCTGGATATCGTATCATGGAGTTAGCCCCTGCAAATGGCTAAAAGGATAAAAGGCAATGTTTACATAATACATATGTATTTATGTATGTCCTTGATTGAATTCATGAATTTTGGACCCAACATGCTTGAAAGTTCAATATATCAAAGGTGCTAGGCTTTTCATCAAGAATATTTTAGTTGTTTTATTATTTATTTTTGTATCTTTTAATTTCTTTTGGTGTAAGTTTTATGTTCGATATTTATAATCTAGACTGTTGCAGTGCATTCAATTGTTTTCATTTCTCTTTTAGTGGTTTGATTCAGGAACCGGACCTTTAGGTGTGAACCCACCCTTGAGGATTATTTCAATTTATTCTTCACTTGTTTAATAATAAAGACTGACTTGATTCCAAAGAAACCTCCTACTGATCCTTTGCTGGCCCCGGAGATTCCTCCTTTTACTTATAACTCACTGCTATACTTTTTTAATGATAAATTTATTGTCACAAACACCTCCTAGTTAATTCATTCAAGTTGTATTACTTAATAAAGTCTTTAAATCAATGAAAAACACACAATGGAAGGATGTACGCAACCCTCTTATCAGTTACATACAGACATATTTCCGTTTGGGCGGGACAGGATGCACCCCCTCTTATCAGTTACATACAGACATATTTCCGGTTGGGGCGGGACTGGATGCACCCCCTCTTATCAGTTACATACAGACATCCGGTGGGGGGCGGGACCGGAAATAGCTGTCAAAAATGAGTTTGATGGAATGTCACTTATAATTCTCTCTCAAGTATTCCCATAGCTCTCAGTAGTTACGACTTCATGAGCTTCTTTAATGATAAAATTCTAGCTATTAGAGACAAAATTCACCAAGACCTGCCCTCAACTGGCACCGACTTATCTCTAAACTCAGGAACCTAAGAAACAGCTGTAGAACCAGATATATGTTTAGACTGTTTTGCTTCCCTCAATCTTTACCAACTAACTTCAATAATTTCTTCATCTAAACCATCAACCTGCCTCTTAGACCCCATCCCGACTAGATTGCTTAAAGATGTTTTACCCTTAGTCAGCACTTCTATACTAGATATGATAAATCTATCTCTATCAACAGGCTATGTACCACAGTACTTTAAAGTAGCTGTAATTAAACCTCTTATGAAAACGCCCAAACTTGATCCGAATGTTTTAGCCAACTATAGACCTATATCTAACCTTCCATTTCTCTCTAAGGTCCTGGAGAAAGCAGTTGCTAAACAGCTGTGTGACTTTCTACAGAGCAATAGTTTATTTGAGGATTTTCAGTCAGGATTTAGAGCTCATCATAGCACAGAGACAGCACTTGTGAAAATTACTAACGACCTCCTAATTGCATCAGACAAAGGACTTGTCTCTGTACTGGTTTTATTAGATCTTAGTGCTGCATTTGATACCATTGACCATCAGATCCTATTGCAGAGACTGGAACATTTCATTGGCATTAAAGGAACCGCTCTAAGCTGGTTTAAGTCCTATTTATCAGATCGATTTCAGTTTGTACATGTTAACGATGAGTCCTCCATGCATGCCGAAGTTAGTCATGGAGTTCCTCAAGGATCTGTCCTTGGACCAATCCTCTTCACTTTATATATGCTTCCTTTAGGCAATATTATCAGGAAATATTCCATAAGCTTTCATAGTTATGCAGATGATACTCAGTTATATCTATCGATCAAACCAAATGAAACTCATCAGTTAGCTAAACTTCAAATGTGCCTTCAGGATGTTAAAACCTGGATGACCTGTAATTTTCCAATGTTAAACTCAGATAAAACTAAAAAAGTTATTGTTCTGGGGCCTAAGCACCTCCGTGACGCATTATCTAAAGATATAGTTTCCCTTGATGGCATCGCCCTGGCCTCCAGCACCACTGTGAGGAATCTTGGAGTTATCTTTGATCAGGACATTTTTCACCTACGTAATATTGCGAAAATCAGGAACATCCTGTCTAAAAATGATGCAGAAAAACTAGTCCATGCATTTGTTACTTCTAGGCTGGATTTCTGCAATTCCTTATTATCAGGCTGCTCGAAAAAGTCCATTAAGACTCTTCAGCTGATCCAGAATGCTGCAGCACGTGTTCTGACAGGAACCAGGAAAAGAGATCATATTTCTCCTGTTTTAGCTTCTTTGTGAATTTAGTGAATATCTCCTCACGGTCCGCTAGCTCTCCACTGTTTGTATTCAGGAAATCAAACAAAGTGGCCCGCACAAAGCCACACAACCCTATTCCAGCCATTATGTGTGTGTCAGTAACATTAAATGACTTGCCCACAGACATTCAGCTCACTTTCTAGTTCACCAAGACATGTTATCCAACGAAGGTTAAAGTCAAGGGCAACTGGAATTGGTTGAAGATACTGGAAGACGTTTCGTCCCTCATCCAAGGGACTTCTTCAGTTCTGACTGACTGGTAGGGAAACCAAGACATGTTGTTGTTGTGATGTTAGCTGTAGCAGTAGGAGAGCTGTGAGTACTGTATCACTCTCTGTGCTGGCTCAGGGACCGTCTCGTCCATCTCTGCATGTTAGCTTCATCCTAACTTCGCAGCAGCAACTGTAGCAGTTTGCTAACCCGCAAATTAGCTAACGTTAGTTACATTACTTGCTGTGTCATTCCCTCTACATTATGGTATTTGTCAAGGTATTGGATTTCTCTGGAATTGCTTACTCCACCTAGGGCTGGGCGATATGGATCAAAAAGTCATATCTCAGTACTTTTAGGCTGAATACTGATATAAAAAATATATTGATATTTTCTTTTAAGTGGGCTGGGGGGTGGGGGTCGGTGTTAGCGGGCATGTTTTTACTATTTGTAGTAGCTTGTTTCTTATTTCACCATTTTAATTATACTTCATTCTCCAACTTATTTCAAACATCAAACTATATCGGTATAAACAGTATTGTCTGATTGTATATCTCTTTTGAAATTATATCGGTATACCTCATAATACCAATGTACCGCCCAGCCCAAACTCCACCTATAATTTCATGGCAATTTTCAATAAATATTGATGGTCCCTCTGCTTTGCCTGGCCCAATTGCTGCTCTGTTTTCTGTCTATATGTGGAACACAGTACCCCTGGTGTACACTAGGGGTAAATGAGTGCCCTTGAAAAAAAATTCTACATAGAGTTAATCAGCTGTTCTTACCAAGGTTTATGCATCCTCCAATCCCTAACAAGGAAGCAGACATGTGGTAAAGAGGAAGTGTGATGTAGATGATGTCATCAGATGTGGCTCCACACATTTGAAAGAAGGCCATACTCAAAATGGCTTTCAAATGACCAACGCGGGCTGCCTTGGAGACACCTGGAAGAGAATGGCACCAGTAACTGCAGAAATAGTACCTGTTGTATTTTTTCAGGAAATAGTTAAAGTTCCATCTAGTGGGTGTCCCTATGACCTTTTAACCTGAGCATTTTATTTTAATCACTCTTACCACATTTCATACCAGTCTTGAGATAATGTAGAGGAGACTGGTGATGGTTGTCACATTTTTGACATTTCTGTCTGTACCTCAGAGCTCTTTTAAGCCAGTGCATTCAAAATGTGATACAAACTAGTTAAACAACACAAATCACCCCAGAGTCTGGGTTAGTTCCAACATACCCTGGGTTCAAATGGAACATTAAGTATGTGAATATGTGTATATGAGCTTTTATTCAGCATTTAAATGCTTTTTTAAGATACATTAGTGTGTCTCTATGTGTGTATGTGTGTGTAGGGGTGATCCAAAAATCATATTTACATGTCAGTAAATGTGTTCAATGTTATGTCATAGTGACATAGCATACTACAACATAATACAATTTAACAAAATGTGTAAATAATGGTGTGTTTGTCTTACACTGTCACAGTGGTGACAGACGTGTGTCACTCGTTGAAGGCAGGCCTCATGGGCCCACAAAGCCTACAGGTCTTACTAACATTTGATCATAATAATAAAACAATTAGACATTACACACACATGGTTCAACATTGTTACGAAACACATTCTGCAAGTTTTGCAACAACTGGACAAGCATTTTCTGATCTATAGCTTGATTTGTTTCATTCCACATCCAGTTATTGTGCATTTAAAGAGCCTCCTAGTGGTCGATTTGAATGAGACTTGCAGTGTATGTGTGAGGTGCTTATGTAGACATATCCTGAAAGATTTGTGTTGATTGGAAAAACAATTTGTATTTTGTAGCCTGATTTGCGTTTTATCCCCTGCAGTTTGTTTGCATTTATAGCGCCCCCCAGGTGTTCAATTTGATTGAAACTTTCAGGGCATGTGTCAGTTACTTATGAGGACATATCCTGAGAGATTTGTGATGATTGGAGAATGAATATGTGATTTATAGTGTAATTTATGTGATGCTAAGCACCTTTCTTGTGCTTTTAGCGCCCCCCTTCAGGTATATCTGGGGCACCTATCTGAACATATCCTGTGAGTTTAGTGATGATTGGCCTGACAGTTGCTGATTTGTGTTCATTTATGTCCAATGCCATGCTCCTTTGAAGTTCATTTGTCCATATCCGCGGTTTGAACCCTAACAAGACTACATCATCCATACTATCATACTATGGTGGAACTGAGGGTCAAAACATGGATTGGATTAGTGAAAGGATAGGATAACACTTCTTTTTTGTGATTGGACAGAACCCAAGTCAATTCAGAGTTTATTCAATGGATGCTGACCATTCTAACTCACTTATAAATATTATAGAATATCATATATATTTAAAGTGGATGTGATCACCCTACCAGGAGTAGTACATCTAAGTATAAAAGTTGCCAAAGTCATTTCCTGTTGCCAGTAGGTGGTGCTTTGTCTATGACTGAATATTGGCATGTAGATGGTTTCAGGGCGGGAGTCTTATCAAGAATGGTTTGGTACAGATGTGAGCGTGTACAGTGAAGTAACAACTTCCTGTTTGCCACACATCAAGGACACCCTTCAACAGAAACTCACAGTTAGCAAACCATTTCATCATCAATGTCTTTAGACTGCTCAGCAAAAATAAAAATTTGAAGTTAATGAATGAATTCTCTAGGTTGAGTTCATTAAAGTGCAAAGCATATGAATGGTGAAAAATAAATTGCACTTTCAATAAAAAATGGCTGACTTCCTGCTGGGTTTAGAGTATGGGCCCAAGAGGCTTTTTCGTGTGTTTTGGGATTAGGGCTGCAACTAACGACTGTTTTTATAGTCGCTTAATCTATCAATTATTGAAACGAATAATAGGCACAATGCGTCTTATTTAGCTATCAGCTTTTAAATTAAACTTGAGGTTGTTTTAGGCATGTGCTAATTAACAGTCGCGAAATATAATAAATACTGCTTTCAAAAATACATCTTTTGATGAACATTTCTGCTGCAGCAAAAGAAAGTTCCACTGAAATCAAGTCCTGATCTAAGCAGCTGATCTGCTGTTTAGTGACAGAGCAGTTTACACGCCAGTACTGCAGTACACCAGGACAAACTGACACTACATACAAAGAAAGGAATAACATCATGCATTACGTTTGCGGAATTTACAAAAGGGGATCAATAATAACGATTTTGCAGTAGACAGCGTTTCACAACATTTATATATTTCTCCCTATCTCAACAATTCACAAAACTCAGTGAATTTTTAAGGGAGTTTGGGGCGGATTACCCGCTGCCTCCACATAGATAGGAGAACTGTTTTCTCTTCTTTAGAAAGTATGAAATTGTCCAGTGTTGTCTAATCTTGTGCACTCGGCAGGAACACGTTCTCCAGCTGGGAACGTCACCATGAGCGATGCATCATTTGTGATTGTAAAGTCAGGGCACATCTGGAATGTGAATGTGGCCATTGGGTATCATTATGTGCTACTCTCAGCGCCATTACAAATCAATCAAAATCGACCAAGTGAAACTATATAGAAAACCTTACAGCTTATAACGTGAAGTAACACGCCTTTAACGTGAAGCTAGCTCGCTAACTAGCTTACCGAGACGAGTCTTCGTCATCCACAGAGCAACGTTAGGTGCCTCCTCTTCAGATGCTCAGGTGCTTCCAGGAAACCTCAGCTTTGCTGCAGTTAACAACCTTTTTTACTGAGTGAAGAGTTAAATGTTCCCACACTTTGGAGGTTTTAGGTTGTGAAGGTGTTACTGAAGAACTGATGTTGTGTTGTTTTAGTAACTTTACTGTTCACATCACTTTACTCCATTAAGCTGACGGTATCGTGACGGCCCGATGACATCATCAACGAATGGATTATTAAATTTGTTGGCAATGAAGTTAATTATCGATTTTCGTCGACTACGTTGCTTAGTTGTTGTACTCCTACTTGGGATGATACATTTGCCTCATACATTTCGTAGGTAAAACGTGGCCTTCATGATCAAAAGTTGTGCTAACTGTGAACCTTCACTGAATGCCGTGTCTGTAGCGTGGGGTTGAATTTGATGTACCACCATGAAACAGTGTACATGTTTAGATCTGTACCAAACTTTACATGTTTGCTAAGAGTCCCCGCTTGAAAACATCTACATGCCAATAGATAGTCATTGTTATAGCGCCAAATACTGGCAGGGAATGACATGTTTTATACTGTGATGAACAACTAGCAAGTTGACCTCATCCACCTCAAATTCAGACAGAAGAGCTTCAAGGCCATGATGATGCAATGGTCTGGCTTTTAATAAAATGCTTTACTTAAGAAGCAGTGTGCCTGGATTTTGTTAGAGATTCCTCTCCCTTATAGTAGTGGACACTATTATAACTACATTTGTATCAGGAGCTCCTGCTTTGTGTTTTATTATTGTCAGATCCAAGTAGCACCTTCTCCACTGTTTTTTATCATTCCAAGAATGTCTCTACTAAATAACTACACACTATAAAGCATTAGTTAAGTATTAGTAAATACGGAATTCATCAGTAGCATTCTTTGGGCTTTGCCACTGGTAGATTTGTGTTACGCTGAGATTGTTTATATTCTTTCTCGGGAAAGTATAAAAAAAAAATTAGCTTATTAACCATTAACAACTCATAAATGGTTTGTCATTAAAATAATACTTCATTTACAAATACCGATCATGAACCGATCATCTGTAAAGTATGAAAATACAATTATTAAGCACACTAACTATGCTTATAAATTACTTGTTGAATTAAAAATGTACTAATACTTAACAACTGCTTCATAGTGTGTAGATAACAAAGAATAAAACATTTATAACTGTATGCATGACTTACTAATGTGTATTAATGTATGAACAATGCTTTATAAGTGATGAATTCCATATTTACTAATACTTAACTAATGCTTTATAGTGTGTAGTTATTATAAAGTGCTACCAGTAGTTTATATGTGATTTTGTGCAGTGGAGGTGGCTCGCCAGTTGTAGGTTATGTAATAACATTAGAATACAATGCACATGCAGTACCTGTGGTGCCTGAAGTAAAAATGAAGAGAAAGTTTGACATGAAGTGAACTTTAGGAAGGTCACTTAAGGTTTCTCCAGACATGTGTTCCAATTTATCTAATAAACTGCTAAAATCCTTGGAGGGTGATGTGTAATCCACCACCCACATAGCCATGTTGTCCCTCTTCAGATCAGGCAGCACTTCTTCCACTATACACACGAAATCTGGACAAACAGACACAATGGGTTATCACACTACTGCTTCATCACACAGAGCCAAAGCCGGTAAACAAACATGTACAAAGAGCTATTCATTCCACTCTATGGTAAATTATATAAATACATTAGTAAATTATACTATAGGGTGTTCCTGGTTGTCCTCCCCTACACACAAATGTGATTTTGTATGCATGTTACAATCAATGAAACACACCCCATGATCATTTACAGACCATGACATTGAAAGGATTCTGGTAAAAGAATCACTATAATCATATCTTTGTGATTCAGGACAGCATACAATTCTAATAAGTGGGTGTGTTTTTTAATGGGAAAGAAGTCATGGAATGGTGCATACATGCTACTTGTCAACTCAGTACAGCTGATAGCATTTCACATGTTAGTAAACTTCCATCAGCAGGACCCAACTTAAAGTACTGATCGTAATGTTACAACAGCTGCAATCGCCAGATAACTCACTGAACGGGTTTCACTCATGTTACTAAAGACTCGGCGTTCAATATCCTGACAATAATTGATTAATGTGCAATATTCTGGTTTATTCTGTACTGTACATAATTCTACACACCAATATTTCATTTGTTATATTTCTATTCATATATATTTTTCTATTATATTTCTTTAATGTCTTGTTACAGGAGCAACTAACGAGACAAATTTCCCTTTGAGAATCAATTAAGTATTTCTGATTCTGAAATTAGGAAGTGAAAACTGGTACAGGTTTATTCTGTAATATAAACTGGTCATGGTTAAGCAGAAGCAGATAATAGTAAAAAGTTTAGTCAAAAAATGTAGGGGTTCACATCAGTTCTCACGTTTAACCCTAATTTTATCAGCTATGGTCCAACGGGGTTGGATAGAATGTTGATTTGGTGTTGAGCTGTACAATTGTTTATGGGAACTCTTATGTCAAACTGGGGAAAACAATGTAAACATCAACCTCGCAGTTGTATTGACTCAGAGATATTGGGAATTTATTAGCTACAATATTCCCCACATGGTGAAAAGAACTACAGAAGTCCCAACAACTTGCTGGCAGTTACATCTAAATTGGGCAGCAACAAAATTATTTGTTTTATCTACACTGAACAAAATTATAAACTTAACACTTTTGTTTTTGCCCCGATTCATCATGAGCTGAACTCAAAGATCTAAGACTTTCTCTATGTACACAAAAAGCCTATTTCTCTCAAATATTGTTCACAATCCATCCACCACCTCACAGGTGTGGCGTATCAAGATGCTGAGCAGACAGCATGAGTTTTGTACAAGTGTGCCTTAGGCTGTCCACAATAAACTCAGGATCTGGCCATTGGGAGTGGCTTTTTATTAAAGTGTGTGAGGATTTTAAATGCCCTAGAAAGGCTGCCATACGGACCACCGGTCGCTACCACAGTCTCTGAGGGAAGGCCTCTCTCTGTTCCTTGTCACACAAATTGTGGCTATACACATTAACAAAGGTGATTTTCAAGGTTTTATACAGTCTATGGTTCCAAAGTAAGCCTAAAGTGACCTTAAATAATTTAAATGATATCAACTGGCAGATGATACATTTATTATGTCCAATAGAGAGGAATGGATCAAAGCAATTAGATGTGTTGAGGAATTTTCTACTATCTCAGGCTTAAGAATAATTTTGAACAAATCTGTTTATTAGGCTGCTAGAACTCAGTTACATACCTGGGTGTGATAAGAACTAAAATCTTTGCAATTACCTAAAATTCAGCCCTATGAGTAAACAAATAACGAAAAGGTTCCAACATGTGGTGGATGAGGGATCTTTCACTGAATGGTACAGTTCTACTATCTAATACTGAGGGAATATCCAGATCTATGTATCCTCATCAATGGAAATGCCTACTGAAATATACAAATAATTAGATAAGATCTTATTTAATTTCATTTGGAGGAACAAATGTCATTATTCAAGGAAAGATACTCCATGCAACATAAAAAAATTGAGGTCTGGAAGTTTTGAGAGCTTACATAATACTTCCAAAAGTTAAATGGCTAAGTAAGTTGATAGAAAAGACAAAATTTATAACACCTTCCCTAATTAAGTAGTATTACATTTCTACTAAAATGTCGACTACAAAATCGATAAATTACTTCCCTCAGAGATTGTGGTAGCTACCGGTGGTCCGTGTGGCAGCAACCAGACCACAGAATTTGCTACAACCCCTGCTGATCAGAACGCTATGAGGACTGACATACTTTAGCTCAGTTACTAAGGTCATTTTCCAAACGTAAAAAACGTGCAATACCTGCGCCAACAACAAGGGTCCCGGCCCCACAACTCTGAATGCAGTGAAGCAGAGATTTGGGTTTGATGTTGACGTTAAGAAAAGCGACTTCACATCCCAGTTTACAGAGTCCCAGCCACACACAAATAAAGTCTGGTTCGTTAAACATCAACAGTGCAACAATGTCTCCTTGTTTCAAAGAGCCCTCCGTCCTGAGCGCGTTCGCAAACTGGTTACTTCTCCTGTCCACATCCTGGTATGTCAGAGTCTGGTTTTCGAAGATGATGAAGGGTTTCTTCGGGTTATTCCTCGCCTGGTACAGAAAACAGTCGAGGTATGTGACGATTCCTTGCTGCATGCGAGACTGCAATGCCTTTCCGTACCTCCGAAGTTTCAAGTAATACATCAAATCCACCCAGAAGAAGCGATAAGTCATTCTTTGGCAGAGAAGCAGAGCCAGTAGTCCTGCTAAAACGCTGGTAAACATCAGAGTTAACATCTTTACCTCCGCCAAGACTGCTACAAAACTTTTCACTGCAATCGCACACGCCTTATTGAAACCTGTAGACAACCCCCCCCCCCCCCCCCCCCCCCCCCACACACACACACACACACACACACACACACACACGGGCATTTAGGGGCGGTGACGAGTCCGCCATTTTCTGTAGATCCAAACGCTGATTTCTTTTCTCCTCAGATTTTTTCCAACTTTAACATGATGAACTGTAGGCTACTGCTTTTTACAAACCATCACAAACTATCAGAGCTCCCTGGGACAAATTTCAGAGTCATTCTATGTAAACGCCCATTGACTTCCTTCTACCTATTTACTGAAGATAATTAGTCCTCAGTCTGTTTTCAGTTATCAGAAATGTTCTCATTTATCTCTTGATTTCATATAAGGCAGGGGTCGGTAAATAAGTCAGACATCGGGACATTTTTTTTCAAGCTGTTACATGGTGGGCCAGAACATTATTTCAGTATTATTTCAAACCCTTGGACACTTTCGTGCAAGTTCAGTGCAGTCGGTAAAATGCGGGGCTTCTGTTGGAGGAATTGTAAGATAGATCCCAAAATCTTGCAGACTTTTTTTCCCCTCCCTAGTTAAACAAATTGATTTGCCTATAAGGACACTGTGCGTCCCGGTGTTTGATCTGCATTCATAAACCTATGAACACTAATTTTCATTTCCCTGAGGAAATTCAGGGGAATCCAATCACACGTTTACTGATGGCTTATTCAGAGGTGTGTCAAGTAAGCCAGAGACTCTTTCAAATGTCCTTCAGAACTTTTCAAAGTAAAAGCTCTCAATGAATTCAACATGAAGTATTGCTTCAAAAAACATTCTTGCGCTTTTATTTTGGATTGTATTTATATTTTAGTAACTGTAACCATCATGACTGAGCTCTATTTCAGCACCAGCCCCTATCAACTTATTCATTTTTTATTTTTCTGCCAGAGACATTGTCACAAAAAACAAAAAAAGAGCATGACAATAAGTGATACGTGAAAGGGAGAAGAGAGCTGAAGCTAAAGCAGCCATCAGCTAATCCAGAAATAAACAGTGAAAAATGCATATCATACAATACCACAAAACTACAAAGGACCAAAAATGGCATTAATAAATAATTAAATACATAACTAAATTAAAATTAATTATATTTTTGTTGTGAAAAGGGCTATTTCTGTATTCCTACATTTATTAATTTCTGTATTTCCACATTTCTACATTTATTTATGCTTTTGCATGTATGCTAATTGAGTGGGTGGTGCCAAGATCAGTCTGAAGCAGGAAGGTTATAGTGATGTGATCAGATATACTACTACTGCCTTGACTTCACTGGTACACTGAAGCTTAGCTTTTAACTCCCTCCTGGCAGCGCTTGCAGTGGGCCACTACTCACCGCACATCTATATTTTACTCTTTAGAATACTGGGACATTTTCCTGCACACTGGCACTTCTCACAAGCTGCCAGTCATTTCTCCCCTCTCCATATCAAGTTCTCTGGGCGATTTGTACGGCTCTAAATAAACAGCCTCAACTATTGCAATGCCCTACCAGGTCTTCCAGCTTGTGCGGTGAAACCCCTACAAATGGCCCAGAACGCAGCAGCGTATCTGGTTTTGATCAGCCCAAAAGGACTCATTCGCATCTGTGACACCACGATGGTGGAACAAGCTACCACACGCCATCAGAGCAGGGATGTCCCTCTCTAACTTCAAGAAACTCCTGAAAACTCATCTCTTCCGAGAACACTTCCTCTTATAACTCCTAACCTCTAACATAAACTTTTACTTCTTTCCCCAGGTATTTACCCCATCCATGTGACATGTGCAAGACAAGACATTAGCTCTTACTCGTATTTATTGCTGTTCTTACTAGTATGTATTGTCAGTTGTAGATCTCTTACTGTATTGATGATTTGTTGATGCTTGTATGTTGTTCCTCAAATGTAAGTTGCTTTGGATAAAAGCGTCTGCCAAATGAGTAAATGTAAATGTAAATACATTACCCAGGAGCCCCTATGTGATGCTCACCTGTTCCCGTTCTCGCCTTTCTAATCTCTGTCAGCAGAGATAGAGGAGGTAGAAGATCGGATACCTTGTACACAGTCTGTATGGGGCAGGAGAGTAAAAAAAGTTTGACGCACTACAGCAAACATGGGGCGGCTGTGGCTCAGGAGGTAGAGCGGAAGGTTGGCGGTTCAATCCCTGGCTCCCCCGGTTGCGTGTCGAGGTGTCCTTGGGCAAGATACTGAACCCCGAATTGCCTCTGTTTCGACCAGTGTGTGAATGTGTATGACTGGTGAATGCAGCTGTAGTGTAAAAGCGCTTTGAGTGGTCGAAAGGCGCTATACAAGAGCATTTACATCAGGGGTGTTTCCAAACAATTCAAAATATAGTGTAATATAATGAGGTAAGGCTCTCAGGCATTCTGTATTGCTGTCATATATATCCAACGAGGGTTAAAAACATTTTAACCCTCGTTGGATAACTATGACCTGGATGACTGAGAATCTTCATAGACAGCTGTCATATATGTTTCTCCTGTAGATCAACTTTACTCATTTAATTTCATTAAAAGCCTTCAGGCGTGTCTGAAGTAGAATGTGCATGTGGCATCTTTAGAAATTCCTGGATTTTTACAGCTCCTCAGCTTTTCTGCTCATGTTCAAAACTTTCTGCACATTAATAATCTCTCCCACATATCTGTGTTCTCTGACATGTGCAGAATAATATTTTGAGACAAAAGTCAGAATATTACAAGAATAAAATCACAATCTATTGAGAATTAAGTCATATTTTTTTAACAAAAGCTTCCTGCCCCTCTGCTGTGCATTGCTGTGCATTACCCTGCGTTATTTTTCTGAGCCCATCTGGGATTGTACTCAATGAGACGAGCGCGCTGCTCTTCATCAGAGGTAGAAATTGAAAACACTTGTGATCAGACAGAAATCTCACCACAAAAATGTTCACTTCAGCACCTCTGATAAAGTGCAGCTCACAGTCGCTTCAGAGGGAATTAAGCTTCCTGGAGCAGAGAGACGGTCAAACAGAGCATAGTGTCTCTGAGTGAGAAGGACAGACACAGAGCGACAGATGTTTGTGTCACAGTCAGGTGTGTTGGTTATTATCTTGCCTACTTTGCAGAGGACTGTTAACCG
The DNA here is from genome assembly GCF_014851395.1 of Micropterus salmoides. Taxonomy (NCBI): domain Eukaryota; kingdom Metazoa; phylum Chordata; class Actinopteri; order Centrarchiformes; family Centrarchidae; genus Micropterus; species Micropterus salmoides. The sequence continues at coordinate 32,472,827 of NW_024041151.1, read as the reverse complement.
TTTGTGTAGCAAATACACTGACTAGACACTGACTGACAACATTTATATAATTTAATTAAAATTTGCTAGGGACAATTCAGAGCCCTGGAAAAATGACCTGGCAATAGCGATGATCCTTGGCCTGGTTTGGGAGTAAAGCCTAAGATCCAGGTTTGCTCCACCACATCTGCACTATTTCCTAAGCCGTGGACTGTTGTCCCAGATAGACCGGGCTCTAAAGCGTGTTCCCCGGCAAAAAACACATATTGAAATTGAAATTGGGGAACAGGTTTCAGGCCTGCACATCCACCAATGCCTGTTCAGAGTGCATAAGGCTGAGACCTACTGCTATCTGGGTGCTAGGGTTTTGGACTTGGACGCTATGCTGCCGCAACTCATTAGCAAGCACTCAAATGCCAAAACTGTTATTGTACACATTGGAACTCTTTTTCGACATCAACCTTTTCTAATGCGACACTTCAAAATGCACTGATGGTGTTGTACCAGGCAGCTCCTTCTCTCGTACAAGCACTTTTGACTGACAGACTGATTTTCAGGATTCCCTTGGTTTTAAACGCTCCGTATTTTGTATAGCGCCTTTCTAGTCTTTTTGACCATTCAAACAGAAACTAACATTCACACACCGCCAGGTGCAATTCAGTGTTCAGTATCTTGCCCAAGGACATTTTGACATGATGCCTGGACTGGGGATTGAACCGCTGACCTTCCAATTAACAGGCACCCCACTCTACCTCCTGAACCACAGCCACCCCTAAATAAAAATAAAACCAAGTATATGGTGTTTCTGGAAACACAAGTGAGGCTTCTTTTAAACTTAACACACTCAACAGATTTCAGAAAGTGTTTCTTTATACAAATATCATGACATTTGATTAGATATTAAACTTTTTTTTAAGACCCATATCACTGAATTGGTGAGAGAAAAAAAATGAAACAATCCTTCTCACATACACTACTAGTCCTATTGTTATTATTGTTATTATAATCATTAACATTACAATTATTATCATTACCACTACTATTAATATCTGTACCATTTTTCATTTAGTCTATAGCAACATCACCTTTACTGTCTGTACTTCTGTGTGTGTATATTGTGTAGGCTGCTTTGCTGTCATTGTTTGCATTACACAAGGAGACATTAAAGTCATGTCTATCAATTAGGTTTTTATTTTGAAGGTCTTGACCAGAAGTGCCAGTTTGTGGTCTTGCCAAAGTCCCAGACAGCCCAGCCTCTTTCTAAATCTCTCACTGTGCAGGATTACCAGGGAGTCTCCACCACTGAATTACCACTCTTACAATGAAGTCTGATTTGAAACTCCTTTTTTTCATTTTCAGTACTATTGAGGTCACTTTCCCTGTGGATTATTGTCCAACTCATTGTCGGTGTGACTGGAACATCCATAGTGTGTCATGTTTTGGAGTTAGGTTCATGCCTGTTTTCCATTCCAGCACACAGGAGGTGTAAGTAATAAATTTTTTTTCAACTTGTAACTCTTCATTGTATTAAGAAAGAAAGTCCCAAGACTGTTTACTTATGTTTTGTAGGTGGCTTGTGGGGACAACACTGTCTTCTATTTCTCAGAATGCCTTTGCCAACTTGGCCAACATTTCTCACATGTAAGATTCCCCCGCCCCCACCTCACCCCCACCTCATCCCCACTAACTATTCTTTCAAACCAGCGTAAATGGCAGGAATAGGGAATGTCACTAGAAACTAGCAGGGAGAGCACTAAAAACCTCCACCAAAGCTGTAGGATCTATTACGTTTATTGCATATTAATAGAAAATGTTTTCAACATGTTAATCAACATAGTGGAAGTCCTGAGAGAAAAAGTCATTACTGTACAAAGACAAAAAGCCTTCAATAAACTTTCTAATGGTCCTGCTACCTCTTGGAATCCATTTTATGTATGCTGCAGAAAACAAACAAACACTGGGTCATAATAATCTAGCATGACAAAAAACACAAAAAGTTAAATCTTCTGCAGCAAGGTGAGAAGTTAAACCACTGGGGACATTAAACAAATGGACAAAATATAAAAACAAAATAAGTAGTGATATTGTGCTGTAGAACCTCTGAGGTTGTATTGGATATGTTTTAACTGTAAAAAAGAGAGATCAGAGCTAACTTAAAGAAGAAATTAAAGTTAAATTAAAGCTGCAAGCAGCGTTGGGCGGGCCTTCGCACTTGTAGCGTGTCCGGGTGTGAGCCGGCCGAGTAGCATATTCTGGAGCTCTGCCGGTGCGGCTGTGAATTTCCTACGCGGTTCCGACGCCGCATGAAGGTGTTATATGTCACTTCCTGTGTCCCCTATGTGGAGTTACATAGCACTTGCCGCTATGAATATAAATCGGTATTGGCGTGTAGATGTCTGCAGGGTGGGAGAGTTATCAAGCACGTAAAGTTTGTTTCTGATGTGAGCATGTACACTGAACAATAATGTACCCAAACAATAAAATAAATTCCTTTTATATTTCCCTGCCTTGATGTTTATGTGTACATACAGAGGAAGAATGTGAGAACAGCACACATTTCATCGTTACTGTGTGTTAGAGCATGGGAGAACAGTGGATACTTTTAATACAGCCCACACCCCTAATACTGTGTAACTATAACAAGTAGAGAACAGAAGAAAAAGATCTGAAGTCTGCATAGCTTATTCATATTGTGTAATGAATGAAAATAAATGGGCCTACTAGGCTCCTCTCTACTTTGACATTTAAGATTAGCTTGTTTGATCCACCTTCATACACATGAGACATTACTGTACAACTTGAGAAAGGTGAGTTGTTTTCTGCTCCAGCCTGCCTAAAAGAAAAGCGTTTTTGGGATTAAATGGACTTTATTAGCTGCTGCAGTGCAGGATGAACTCAGAACAGACCCATTTCTCACCTTATTATTCTAAATCATGCAACGAAGAAGAAGAAATGCATAATAAATCCTGGGACAAAATCTGTAGGCAAATACTGTACAGCATGTAGTCTGATGAACAAGACTTGTGTTATAGCTGACTTGGGCAGTGAAATGTTTAATTTTTTTAATTCATGTGGTCATAGTGGTCCACAACTCAAATCAGAATATAAGAATAAATGTTTTATACCACCTCAAGAAGGCTTCCTATCAGAAAGGTAGGAAGGTATTTCAAATGTACAACTGCAGTACTTAAATCTAAGTAATTTCCCTGACATTTTTGTGTTACTTTACTTTTAATAGACGCATGTAACAGGTTTTATACTTCCTGTGAGTATAATCCAATCAATCTTATTTTCATACTGTATATCCGTTGTGTAATTTGATAAATTGTGTTGTATGTCGTGCTCGCATCTCAGAGAAGACTCTGACTGCAACATGCGTCTTTGTAAAGAGAGAAACGGACAGAAAAAGTCTCTACCTCTGCCTGTCAGCTTGCTCTGCTCCGTTAAAACTGAATTTACCATACAGAATTGAATACGAGTGCACTCCAGATTTAGCTGCAGCCAGCTGACCGTGTGCTTCTCCCTATACCGCAGTTCTGTGTCCATGCATGCAGCAATCTGAAAGCACTGTCTGTCGGAGCGTCTACATGAAAAGAGAAGGAAGACATTGCTGGTAGTATTGTCTTCAGAGTTGTTAAACACCTCAGTGCACTGAAGGAAGCCATCTGACTGTGTGAGGGGCAAGATCGTTGACGTCTGCAGGCAGAGTAGGCCTAGAGCTCTCCTGTCTGACTGGTCCACCAATAGCAGAGAAGATGACCCCTTGAGTTATCAAGCACGTAAAGTTTGGTTCAGATGTGAGCATGTACACGTAAGTTACAACAACTTCCTGTGCCATGGCGAAGACTTGATCTCTGACGCCACGCCACGGACAAACCCATTGACGAAAACTCGCAAATAGTACAACTTTTCATCTTCAATGCCTTTAGAAGGCACAGCAGAAATTTGAAGTCGGTCGGACTAAATCCCTAGTAGGAGTTCATTAAAGTACGAAGTGTGTAAATCATCCAAAATTTGACGTAAAATTCAAAATGGCCGACTTCCTGTTGATTTTAGGGCATCGCTCCAAGAGGCTTTTTTATGCGTCTGGACAAGATACACGTACCACAGAAAATTCGTGCACGTAGGTGAAACGTGCGGCGGGGGCTGCTTCGTTAAAAGTCACTTCCTGTTGCCAGCAGGTGGCGCTATGACTGTGGGTGAATGTCGGCATGTACATGTGTTCAGGGCAGGACTCTCATCCTACATGTACACTTTGGTCCAGATGTGAGCATGTACACTGAAGTTACGACAACTTCCTGTGTCATGGCGAAGACTTGATCTTTGACGCCACGCCACGGACACGCCCATTGATGAAAACTTGCAAATAGCACAACTTTTCACCTTCAATGCCTTTAGAAGGCACAGCACAAATTTGAAGTGGGTCGGACTAAATCCCTAGTAGGAGTTCGTTAAAGTACGAAGTGTGTAAATCATCCAAAATTTGACCTAAAATTCAAAATGGCCGACTTCCTGTTGGGTTTAGGCTATGGCTCCAAGAGACTTTTTTGTGCGTCTGGACAAGATACACGTACCACAGAAAATTTGTGCACGTAGGTGAAACGTGCGGCGGGGGCTGCTTCGTTAAAGGTCACTTTCTGTTGCCAGCAGGTGGCGCTATGACTGTGGGTGAATGTCGGCATGTACATGTGTTCAGGGCAGGACTCTCATCCTACATGTACACTTTGGTCCAGATGTGAGCATGTACACTGAAGTTACGACAACTTCCTGTGTCATGGCGAAGACTTGATCTTTGACGCCACGCCACGGACACGCCCATTGATGAAAACTTGCAAATAGCACAACTTTTCATCTTCAATGCCTTTAGAAGGCACAGCACAAATTTGAAGTCGGTCGGACTAAATCCCTAGTAGGAGTTCGTTAAAGTACAAAGTGTGTAAATCATCCAAAATTTGACCTAAAATTCAAAATGGCCGACTTCCTGTTGGGTTTAGGCTATGGCTCCAAGAGACTTTTTTGTGCGTCTGGACAAGATACACGTACCACAGAAAATTTGTGCACGTAGGTGAAACGTGCGGCGGGGGCTGCTTCGTTAAAGGTCACTTTCTGTTGCCAGCAGGTGGCGCTATGACTGTGGGTGAATGTCGGCATGTACATGTGTTCAGGGCGGGACTCTCATCCTACATGTACAGTTTGGTCCAGATGTGAGCATGTACACTGAAGTTACAACAACTTCCTGTTTCATAGCGAATCATCGACGCCACGGACACGCCCATTGTCGAAAACGTGCAAATAGCACAACTTTTCATCGTCAATGCCTTTAGAAGGCAAAGCAGAAATTTGACGTCGATCCGACTAAATCCCTAGGAGGAGTTCGTTAAAGTACGAAGTGTGTAAATCATCCAAAATTTGACGTAAAATTCAAAATGGCCGACTTCCTGTTGGTTTTAGGGCATCGCTCCAAGAGGCTTTTTTGTGCGTCTGGACAAAATACACGTACCACAGAAAATTCGTGCACGTAGGTGAAACGTGCGGCGGGGGCTGCTTCGTTAAAAGTCACTTCCTGTTTCCAGCAGGTGGCGCTATGACTGTGGGTGAATGTCAGCATGTACATGTGTTCAGGGCGGGACTCTCATCCTACATGTACAGTTTGGTGCAGATGTGAGCATGTACACTGAAGATACGACAACTTCCGTGTCATGGCGAAGAGTTGATCTTTGACGCCACGCCACGGACACGCCCATTGACAAAAACTTGCAAATAGCACAACTTTTCACCTTCAATGCCTTTAGAAGGCACAGCAGAAATTTGAGGTCGGTCGGACTAAATCCCTAGGAGGAGTTCGTTAAAGTACGAAGTGTGTAAATCATCCAAAATTTGACCTAAAATTCAAAATGGCCGACTTCCTGTTGGGTTTAGGCTATGGCTCCAAGAGACGTTTTTGTGCGTCTGGACAAGATACACGTACCACAGAAAATTCGTGCACGTAGGTGACACGTGCGGTGGGGGCTGCTTCGTTAAAGGTCACTTCCTGTTGCCAGCAGGTGGCGCTATGACTGTGGGTGAATGTCGGCATGTACATGTGTTCAGGGCGGGACTCTCATCCTCCATGTACAGTTTGGTCCAGATGTGAGCATGTACACTGAAGTTACAACAACTTCCTGTTTCATAGCGAATCATCGACGCCACGGACACGCCCATTGACGAAAACTCGCAAATAGCACAACTTTTACTCGTCAATGCCTTTAGAAGGCACAGCAGAAATTTGACGTCGATCCGACTAAATCTAGGAGGAGTTCGTTAAAGTACGAAGTGTGTAAATCATCCAAAAATGGCCGTAAAATTCAAAATGGCCGACTTCCTGTTGACTTTAGGCTATGGGTTCTTGAGACTTTTTTGTGCGTCTTGATATGATACATTTCCCCAGAAAATTTCGTACATGTAGGTTGAACGTGAATGAGGGGCTAATCTTTTACAATTTTCTAGGTGGCGCTAGCGAGTCATTTTGCCACGCCCATGTGCGAAACTTGTAGAATACGAAATTTTTCACCGGTTCTGACATGTTTGCAAATTTTGGTGAGTTTTCGAGTATGTTTAGGCCATGTCAGTTGAGCCTACTTTGCAGAAAAAAAATAAATTAAAGCTGCAAGCAGCGTTGGGCGGGCCCTCGCACTTGTAGCGCGTCCGCGCGTGACTCGGCCAAGTTGCATATTCTGGAGCTCTACCGGTGCGGCTGTGAATTTCCTACGCGGTTCCGACGCCGCATGAAGGTGTTATATGTCACTTCCTGTGTCCCCTATGTGGAGCTACATAGCACTTGCCGCTATGAATATAAATCGGTATTGGTGTGTAGATGTCTGCGGGGTGGGAGAGTTATCAAGCACGTAAAGTTTGTTTCAGATGTGAGCATGTACACTGAACAATAATGTACCCAAACAATAAAATAAATTCCTTTTATATTCCCTGCCTTGTTGTTTATGTGTACATACAGAGGAAGAATGTGAGAACAGCACACATTTCATCGTTACTGTGTGTTAGAGCATGGAGAACAGTGGATACTTTTAATACAGCCCACACCCCTAATACTGTGTAACTATAACAAGTAGAGAACAGAAGAAAAAGATGTTCTTTCTTTACAACTGTCTGCATAGCTTATTCATATTGTGTAATGAATGAAAATAAATGGGCCTACTAGGCTCCTCTCTACTTTGACATTTAAGATTAGCTTGTTTGATCCACCTTCATACACATGTGACATTACTGTACAACTTGAGAAAGGTGAGTTGTTTTCTGCTCCAGCCTGCCTAAAAGAAAAGCGTTTTTGGGATTAAATGGACTTTATTAGCTGCTGCAGTGCAGGATGAACTCAGAATAAACCCATTTCTCACCTTATTATTCTAAATCATGCAACGAAGAAGAAGAAATGCATAATAAATCCTGGGACAAAATCTGTAGGCAAATACTGTACAGCATGTAGTCTGATGAACAAGACTTGTGTTATAGCTGACTTGGGCAGTGAAATGTTTAATTTTTTAAATTCATGTGGTCATAGTTGTCCACAACTCAAATCAGAATATAAGAAGAAATGTTTTATACCACCTCAAGAAGGCTTCCTATCAGAAAGGTAGGAAGGTATTTCAAATGTACAACTGCAGTACTTAAATCTAAGTAAAGTAATTTCCCTGACATTTTTGTGTTACTTTACTTTTAATAGACGCATGTAAAAAGGTTTTATACTTCCTGTGAGTATAATCCAATCAATCTTATTTTCATACTGTATATCCGTTGTGTAATTTGATAAATTGTGTTGTATGTCGTGCTCGCATCTCAGAGAAGACTGACATGCGTCTTTGTAAAGAGAGAAACGGACAGAAAAAGTCTCTAACTCTGCCTGTCAGCTCGCTCTGCTCCGTTAAAACTGAATTTACCATACAGAATTGAATACGAGTGCACTCCAGATTTAGCTGCAGCCAGCTGACCGTGTGCTTCTCCCTATACCGCAGTTCTGTGTCCATGCATGCAGCAAACTGAAAGCACTGTCTGTCGGTGCGTCTACGTGAAAAGAGAAGGAAGACATGGCTGGTAGTGTCTTCAGAGTTGTTAAACACCTCAGCGCACTGAAGGAAGCCATCTGACTGTGTGAGGGGCAAGATCGTTGATGTCTGCAGGCAGAGTAGGCCTAGAGCTCTCCTGTCTGACTGGTCCACCAATAGCAGAGAAGATGACCCCTTGAGACACAGCACCTCCTCATTTGCATAATGAGGCAGAAATGCATACAGAAATTTAAAAAGGACAGGAAGAAAGAAAAGAGAAAGAAAATAAATAAGGTAAATAAATACAAAGGAAGAATAAAACAGACAAAAATATTAAAACACACACATAAATAAATACATTAAAAAAATTAGTAATAAATAAAGTTTGAAGATTATAAGGGAGAATAAATAAATAAGGTAATTATAACAAAGGTAAATAAGTAAAGGCACTAATTGAAATATATACATTTATGTCTCCTTGTATAATTTAATTAATTCCAACATTTATTTATTTACTTTATTTTTTTGTGTATTTAATTGGATGCTTATTTATTTATTGAGCATTTATTTATTTCTGTATTTATTTCTGACTGTGTCAGGATCGGTCCTCCATAGCGGGGTGGGAGAGTTATCAAGCACGTAAAGTTTGGTTCAGATGTGAGCATGTACACGTAAGTTACAACAACTTCCTGTGTCATGGCGAAGACTTGATCTCTGACGCCACGCCACGGACACACCCATTGACGAAAACTCGCAAATAGCACAAATTTTCATCTTCAATGCCTTTAGAAGGCACAGCACAAATTTGAAGTCGGTCGGACTAAATCACTAGGAGGAGTTCGTTAAAGTACGAAGTGTGTAAATCATCCAAAATTTGACGTAAAATTCAAAATGGCCGACTTCCTGTTGATTTTAGGGCATCGCTTCAAGAGGCTTTTTTGTGCGTCTGGACAAGATACACGTACCACAGTAAATTTGTGCACGTAGGTGAAACGTGCGGCGGGGGCTGCTTCGTTAAAAGACACTTCCTGTTGCCAGCAGGTGGCGCTATGACTGTGGGTGAATGTCGGCATATACATGTGTTCAGGGCTGGACTCTCATCCTACATGTACACTTTGGTCCAGATGTGAGCATGTACACTGAAGTTACGACAACTTCCTGTGTCATGGCGAAGAGTTCATCTTTGACGCCACGCCACGGACACGCCCATTGACGAAAACTCGCAAATAGCACAACTTTTCATCTTCAATGCCTTTAGAAGGCACAGCAGAAATTTGAGGTCGGTCGGACTAAATCCCTAGGAGGAGTTCGTTAAAGTACGAAGTGTGTAAATCATCCAAAATTTAACGTAAAATTCAAAATGGCCGACTTCCTGTTGGTTTTACGGCATCGCTCAGAGAGACTTTTTTGTGCGTCTGGACAAGATACACGTACCACAGAAAATTCGTGCACGTAGGTGAAACGTGCGGCGGGGGCTGCTTCGTTAAAGGTCACTTTCTGTTGCCAGCAGGTGGCGCTATGACTGTGGGTGAATGTCGGCATGTACATGTGTTCAGGGCGGGACTCTCATCCTACATGTACAGTTTGGTCCAGATGTGAGCATGTACACTGAAGTTACAACAACTTCCTGTTTCATAGCGAATCATCGACGCCACGGACACGCCCATTGACGAAAACTCGCACAACTTTTCATCGTCAATGCCTTTAGAAGGCACAGCAGAAATTTGACGTCGATCCGACTAAATCCCTAGGAGGAGTTCGTTAAAGTACGAAGTGTGTAAATCATCCAAAAATGGCCGTAAAATTCAAAATGGCCGACTTCCTGTTGACTTTAGGGTATGGGTTCTTGATGCTTTTTTGTGCGTCTTGATATGATACATGTCCCCAGAAAATTTCGTACATGTAGGTTGAACGTGAACGAGGGGCTAATCTTTTCCAATTTTCCTGGTGGCGCTAGCGAGTCATTTTGCCACGCCCATGTGCGAAACTTGTAGAATACGAAATTTTTCACCCGTTCTGACATGTTTGCAAATTTTGGTGAGTTTTCGAGTATGTTTAGGCCATGTCAGTTGAGCCTACTTTGCAGGAAAAAAAAAAAATACATATATATATATATAAAATCTTAGCAAATTCAATAGGGACCTCGCACGGTCGTGCTCGGGTCCTAAAAATAATCTTAGCAAATTCAATAGGGACCTCGCACGGTCGTGCTCGGGCCCTAATAAATGGTAGTAATGGTAAAAACACAAATGGTAATCCATCAGATTCACTGTTAGCTTTACAATGAATATAAACAAAACGTTTAACATTTCAGAAAAAATACAAATATCATAGTTCAACATATTTGCATAAATAAAGTTAAATAGATAGCAAAGTAGTGTTGCTAACATAAGCATTAACTAATTCTAACTTTAATGTTACCTATCTAGAAATACATGCCACCAAGCTAACCGGCTCTGTGAACTGTGTGACAGTACCTGAAAAATCCTGCATATCTTGTCCACAGACATGTCATCATCTTTTAGTGTAACCCGTTTGCCTCGTCGAAAGAGAACATAACTTTCCATTGCTGTTTGCACGGACATCCAAAGTAGAGAGAATGACAGACGCCCTCTGCTGACCGCCAAGCTTGAGGGAGTAACTTCCAGGTCACAACAAAAGAACAATGCAAAATTGAGAAAGAAGATTCTAATAAGTATTTTAATTTCCGATTTCCGTTTATAAATACATCTAAGACAATCAGATAAGATTGTTTTTCGTTTTCCGTTTTTTAATATCAAAACGAAAACTTAGTTGTTTTCTGATTTTTGTTTCCCTTTTTATTAATGGCAACTGGGAAACAAGCTGTTTTTCATTTTTTTTTTTTTTTGCGTTTAAAATTGAAAATCCGTTGGCCGCCAAGTACATGGACCGCTTACGCACTGCATCCTAACCATGGCATTTTCACCCTCCTCCCATCTGGCGGGCATTATAGGAGCCTATGCTCTTGCACCAGTAGGCTCAGGAAGAGCTTCTTCTCCAAGGCTGTGGGCCTGCTGAAATGTGCACACCTTCAATCTAATACCACCTGTGGACTAACTGTACATATAATAACCAATTGTATGTATAACATATTGAATCTACATTGTTATATTCTGCACCTTACTGAATACATAGATGATGGTCATACTATACATACAACCTTAGATTTACACTCTCCATTCTCTAACTCTGTCCACTTCGTTTTTTTTCATATATTCACATACTGTATAATATCTGTATATTTAAACTCCACTGTACATATTGTAAGGTATAGCATAACTGCATTTATCTGTATAAAACACTATATTTCTGCACTTCTGTTTAGATGCTAACTGCATTTCATTAGTTCTGTACACGAAATATGCCTAATGACAATAAAGTTGAATCTAATTTAATTATCAGGTTGTATTTTCTTAGGGTGTACTCACACTAGGCGATCTGTACGGTGCCCGAGCATGTTTAACCCCCAAAGTCCGGTTTGTTTGACCAGTGTGAGCACTCCGTGCCGAGCCTTGACACGGTACGCTTGGGCTGGACTCCGGCATGGTACGCATGTAGTGTGATCGCAAACCCTGCCTAAATACGGAACCCCGACACAAACTCCCCTATGCCATGCAAGACAGAGAGAGACAGTGCTTTTTTTTCTTCCAAAAGAGTACAGTGATTCGCACAGAATGGCGGTCGATATTGACTTCCAGTGACGTACAGCGTGCTTACCTCATCTGTCCTTGTTAGCTGGGCTCCTTACATGCTTGCTAATAACTTTTTTTAAACTGGGTCTCCGACATTGACAGTGTTACAGTGTTGTGTTGGACAGATTTGTGCAGCGATGTTCATGAGGGAGAGCGAGAGAGAGGGGACAATCTTGCTCGGGTACAGTACAAGGCAAATGGGCCAAGTGCGAGTACACCCTTAATGTTATCATGAACTTAAATATGACCAATAGCATGGAATTTTGGTCATGTAAGGTAATGAAAATAAATTTAGACAGCTAAGCAGTAATCAATAATACAAATATAGCCGCAAGCGGCGATTTGCGGGTTCATACCTTTTTTTGCAATATTGCCATCAAAACATCAATTATCATGAATTCATGCATTAATTCATGCATGATTTATGCATTACTTCATGCATTAATATCTCATAAATCATCAGGAACTAGCAGGTGTTCAGAGTCTTTCATTCATGACTTCATGGATGAACAACACATTAATTAAAACATTAACTAAGATGAGTACATGATCATGAATTATGATTTATTAATCATGATCATGATGTTTTCTTTGTTCGTGAAAAAAACTGGTCATAAATATCCATTGTGGGTACAGTTAAAAGTTAGTACATGAGTCATCATGAATTCCTGCAGGAAAAAGCATGAATTCATGCATGTAAGACTTGAATTATTAGGGGGATATACAAGAATCCCCATTACCTTGAAGAGTATATCAATTAAAGTGAGATATGTGTCTCATTTATCATGATCTCTGAGTTAATAAGCATGTTCATGTCTTCTTTAAAGTAGTCTGCAGGTAAACTGGCAGACCCCAAAAGTGGAAAATCACAACACATAGCACTGGTATTCTGTTGACATCCAAACACCTAGGTCATCACTAACTAAGCATTACCTTCTCATGACTTCATCGTGTTTGTGGCCCCTAAACTAAAGTGGTGAATTGTTGAGCTGACTTTTAAAGTCAAAATGCTACTGATGTGGACTTTGAGCTATTCAATGCTGCAAGACTTGAAAAAAAACAATAACTAAACAAATCAATGGCACAAACACATGGCTGCATAAACACATGGCAGTACATAGCACATCCAAACTACCTGCTTAGTTTTTATAAATATCTAGTAAGGATCCATCATCCTTCTTCTTTCTGCCTACATGAAATCAGTTACTGTTATGAGTTGTAGTTTTTTCCCTGAGTCTGAGTTTTTGCCATTGTCTCATATGTCTATTTGCCTGTTTCTCTCGTTCCTTGTCCTTAGTAGTTTATGTCTCGTCTTTTATCTTAGCTCTTGGTCCTGTGTTTTAGTTCTTTGTCTTTGTTCCCAGTCCTGTGCCTCGGATTTGTTTTAGTATTTACTTCTTGTTCCTCATCTGTTAGTTTAGTCTGCTCTGTATTCTGTATCTTAGCTCCTCGTTCTGTGTCTCGGTTCATGTCTTAGTGTTTTGGGGTTCACTCATGTCGGTCTCTGTCTGTCACTCATGTCTGTCTTCTTGATGCCTTAGTTCCCAGTTCAGTGTTTTACTTAGCTTCGTCTGTGTTCCTTGTTGGTGTTAGTTCAGTGGGGATGTGTCTGCTTGTGTCTTGATTCGTTTATATTTATTCCATCTGTTCAGTAACCTGTGTCATGTCTATTCCCTCCAGTATCCCTCTGCCTGACTGTCTCTCTGTTCTCCCCTCTGCTCTCTCTCTGCCTGCCTCGTTAGCCTTATGTCTGTCACCTGTGTTGCTCCCGCCCTGCTCGTTATCCCTGGTATATATGTGTGGTCTTTCTGTTCAGCCCTTGTCCGGTCATTGTTCGTGTTATCTTCTGTGTGTGGATTCCCCAGTGTTACAGTGTCTTGGTGTGTGTAGTCCTGTGTAGCCTGCTCTGCTCATCGCTCTCGTCTTGTCACCCGGCTTCTATGGTTTTTGGATTCCTTGTTTTTGGACTTGTTATCAGCCACTCCGCCTGTAAGTGTGCTCGCCTTTGTTTATTAAACATTTTGAACTATACCTGCTATGCTCTACGTGTCCTGCATTTGGGTCCTCCAACCTGCCTTACCACCACTCACCGTTACAGTTAACAGGGAAACTGGTGCCGAATGTCCTTCAATAAACGACCAAGTGTTCCTCTCTTGTATTTGTTACCAAGCCAGTAGGTCCATTCTATGACTGCAAGATGGTCTTTCAATAGCTTGGCATTTCGGTTTCCCCTCAATTGCCATATTATTGATTTGTATGTTAACCATGCCCTCTCCAAGTGCTGAGTGTGAGCTCCACTAACAGGATCAACAAACCACCTTGAATGATTCACGGGGAAATGCCTGTAGCCCAAATTGGTGAGAGCACCCCTATATGCCCTCCACTCATCACTAAGGATGTGGCGCACATGCTTCACCACTAATGGACTCAGATGGTGGCGGGACCTCCTCTTGACCAGCCTCAGAATAGGTGATAGGCTTTGATGCTTTTCTTTCAGGCCAAGCATGCCAAAAACCCACTTTTTGCGCCTCCAGGTGTTGGATATTCTCCCACGAGCATACTGTAAAAACAACATACTTTGTTAACATCCAACACTTAAATTCACTATTAACTTCATATAAGAAATCAGAATTAAGTAATTTAGCCTGAGCCTAAAGCCCCTTTTCGACTGCACAGTACCAGCTTGACTCGCCTTGACTTTTTTGGTTTGCCCTCTGCTCCCACCGTCACACAGACCGCTGCAGCAACAACGGCAGAGGAAAACACAGCTGGAAGGATTTCACACCGCTTATCTGTCTCAACATTCTGAGGAATGTTGAAACACTTTAACCTAAATAAAGAGCCAACTGTGTGTAGGACGCTGGTGTGTTTTTCGCATTGAACATTACGTCGCGGCAGGTGTGTGTGTGTGTGGTTTTGCCATAACGACCAGCTACATTGAAGGGTACTATCTGCAATGGAAAACAGAGGATGCCAAACCGAGTCAAGTTGAGCTGGTACTGGAAAAATGCTATAAAGGTCTTTCAAGGTATTTTCATGTCGGCGCAGTGCGTCACAACCACAGTGACATTTTGGTAATTTTAGATTTTTAAAACATAACTAATATTGATAAAACCAACCACAACCATTTGATCCAAGGCACACTAAAATAGGGCGCCAAGTCGGCATACTATCTGCATTTACCACATTCTGTGTGTATACTAGTGTTGGTGTAGTGTTTCTCAACAGGGGCGGTACCACCCCCCAGGGGGCGTTCCGAGGATGATGGGGGGGGGGGGCTGTAAGTAATATTTTGGAAAGGGGGGCGCTGAGCTGCTTTTGTGGGGCGGTTGTTAGTTGGAAATTCTGAAATGAGATTACACACCAGTTTACCCCACTGTGTGTTTATTTCTCTGAGGAATACACCATGAACATCTTCTAATCGCAGTGGTTTCACATTTAGAAGAGGGATATTCTGCTGTCGGACTCAACCCGAAAGCAACATCGCTGCGACACCAGTGAGTGACGTGCACCCACCTCGCGCTGTTGCAGACAGTTTGTGCCAAAGCAGACATACACAGGAGTTTCAGTAGGCTTTAAAAATTTAACGTTAAACTGAAGCCCTGACTTGTTCTGTTGGGGACTGTTAGCGGCACTTTATCAGAGGTGCTTAAGTTAACAGGTGAGATTTCTGCCTGATGACAGGTGTTGTTGGTCAGTTGGTTTTCCCCCAGCATGAGCTCCTCATCTCATCCAGTTCTGTGTGTCAGACGGTCGAGGGGAAGCGAATAAGTAACATAATGCAGTACAGGGCATGTAGTAAAATATTATGAATTCTCTTTAAATGGGCTAATGACAACTCTTTTTCTTAACATGTCAGAGAACACAGATGTGGGAGAGATTGTGAATGTGCAGAAAGTCTTGAACATGAGCAGATAAGTTGTTTCCCATACGTTCATTTATTTGTGGCGGCCCGCCACAAAATCAGCGCTAACCGCCACATATTGACTTTTGATTTTTTTTTACTAGGCCTGTTTAAAATCGTAGTTGATTGCAGAGCTACTGGCAGCGCGTATTCGCTCAGTTCATCCTCTCGCTCTCCCTCATCAACATTGCTGCACAAATCTGTCCAACACAACACTGTAACACTGTCAATGTCGGAGACCCAGTTTAAAAAATGTTATTAGCAAGCATGTAAGGAGCCTAGCTAATAAGGAGAGCTAAGTTAAAGTTAGAATACAGCTGGGTTTTCGAGGCTAACAGGCTGTATCTGGGCCACAGTTACACTGTCATTCTGTGGGAAACACTGAGTTATGATATGATAAGTTATTAACAGATGAGCTAATAAAGTCCAGTCAATAACTTAATAAAAAAGGATTAATTTATCACTGAGATGAAAAGGGGCCACAAACATATTTAAATAGGTTACTTCCCCACAAAAGACAACAAAGAGGAGGGAAGACTTGATCATGTGTGACTTAGCAGGGATGATATTAAATAAGTTTATCTACAGGAGAAAATATTTAAAAGCAATAAAGAATGCCTGAGAGCCTCACTAGATTATATTCTATTATAATTATATATTTTGCCAGATGAATTTTGTGTTTGCCTTTATAAAATAAGACATTTCCACCATAAATTGGTGCAGAAAAGGCAGACATTTTCACCAGAATGCAGGAAATTAAGTGTTTAATGCTCACAATCTTCTGGGGCAGAACCCCCATACCCCCCACTTCTTTGGTGCCCCATCCAAAAAAACAGTGTCTGGCTTCACACACAGTTTCTGGGAGGAACATTCACTTATTAGTTAAATATAATTACTTTTCACATGGCTTTTTTGTTACCTCGGAAAGTAATTAATGTTCTTTGTCATTCAGTTGTGTGTTTTTTTTCCCATGTTTTTAATAACATGGGACCTGGGACC
Organism: Micropterus salmoides; assembly: GCF_014851395.1. Taxonomy (NCBI): domain Eukaryota; kingdom Metazoa; phylum Chordata; class Actinopteri; order Centrarchiformes; family Centrarchidae; genus Micropterus; species Micropterus salmoides. The sequence goes on along the minus strand of NW_024041151.1, from coordinate 32,456,199 downwards.
TGGATAATGGAGCGCTGGCCCAAAAAAAGGTTGAGAACCACTGGTCAGTTCAATCCTAGGGGCTGCTACCATTATGCCACTGAGTAAGGCACTTAAACCCTTATTGCTCAAGGGATACTGTCCCTGTAGTTTACTGTAAGGCACTCTGGATAAGAAATTGTAAAAAAAAAAATATATTTAAGTAATATCTCTCTGTCTCTTTCTTGCTCTCTGTATGTGTATGTACAAATAATGTAAATGTAATGTAAACAGATTTGAGTTAACAAAGCCGGAGCTAATACTGTTACACATTCTAACAGCAGAATTTAGCACAAACACAAACTACCTTTCATTTGTGGTGGAAGTTACTCTCATTGATGACAACGAACTCTGTTTCATCTCCAAGGCGTTCCTTCATTTTTTTATTGCCTAATTTTATGCTTAATTTCACATGTTGCGCGCCCTCGCGGACAGCAATTAGTTTTCGCAAAGGATCAATTTTTGGTCATGCCACTGCCTGGGAGCAGTTGCATTTGTTACAGTTACCCACCGCCGTCTCGTGTGTGGTAGACATCATGTTTCCAAACAAAAACATTATAAAAGTCCTTAATGATAACAAACTATTTGGAGCCCACTTTTCTCTGACGGAAATATCATACTTTGACAACACACTGGAAAATCACGCCCCACCAGAGCTATATTTGGGAAATGACGCTGATAACAAGAAAAACTTATACAGTCTTACGACTGGAACCAGGCAACAGGGAAGGGGAGGAGGAGGAGGAGGAAGAGGAGCGCAGCAAGTCCACAAACACACATCGAGGTAACCCAGACGTTTTACCACACATGGTGACAGCATAATGTTAACATGGACTATGGCTATGAAAAGAGGCAAACGAAAGCAAGAGAATGTGCATAATGGGACAGATGCCATTGGTATGTGGACTGGCAACCTGAAATGTCGACGATGTTTAGTTAATTTTATTTTTCATAGCTTGCAGATAACTGGCTAGCAAGCTAGCTGCCTGGCGAACGGTTAGCTTTCTTTAATGCTCATTGTAACTTAATTGCCTGAAAATTACTTTTTTCTCATGTAACCTAATGTTATAGTGTACAATAACATTATTTGCCAGCTTTCTAATGCCTGGTACAATTAGTTAAGGTGAATAATCCTTTTAAATATTTAGGTTAGGCTCATTGTTATATTATCTTTACCTTGTTCACTAACTTAACAGAACATTAATCCTGAGCATAGCTTGTCATACATAGTCATACATATACATGTAGCTTGTCTACATAGTATTGTAGACAAGCTAATGTTACATGAGGTTAGCTATGGTGGTTTCGTACTATTTTGAAGTAGGCTAGCATAAGTCATTCAATAACCAGAATAACTGATATTGATTGGATTCTCTCCCTATATCCTTTTTTAAAGTCACAATATTAATAATCCTAATGGGCAAAACCCCACTATTTAAATACATGACATTAATGCCTGTGTGTGTGTGTGTGTGTGTGTGTGTGTGTGTGAGAGAGAGAGAGAGAGAGAGAGAGAGAGAAATACACAATAACATCATTGATATCTTAGTCTGCAAATCTGAACAGTATAAGCAATGTAAGTTATTAATGCTTTATTTATGCTTGTATGTTGTTCCTAAAATGTAATTCGCTTTTATAAAAGTGTCTGCCAAATGAATGAATGAGTAAATAAGTCATGCCTTCATGTTCACCATGATAATATAAAAGTTGAAATGTATAGATGACATTCTGTTGGGAGTAATACAAATTAATGTATCAGCAATGTTATTACTTAAAATAGACTGTAAGTACTAGTTAATTGAGTGAGCTTAGGTTCACTTTATCCTAAAGCACTCTCTTCTTTCCCCTTCACCAAAAACATGATTTTTCAGTGGTTATGAAGTGCTGTTTTGAAATTGTTCTCTTAAACTTGTCTATTCTTCCCCCCAGATCTGTCCGTGAAGCAATATCCACAAGATATGCTGAAGAAATCTCTAAGAACCAAGAAGGCTGAAAAAGGTACATTTAGTAAATAATTTTGTCTGTTTTTTTCAGCCGAAGCCCCAGTGTACATTTTTGGCATTCACTGTATTTTTTTTATTTTTTTAACACCCATAATTAAATATTCAAAGAAATTACAAAAACACTGTCCCTTATAAGAAAATGTTCCAACCATCATTGTAATAGTTTTATGTAATGCAGGAGCCTTTTCTCTATATCATTTGGCTTGTTTTATAGTGAACAATATAGTCTATGACAGTGGTTGGATCTTCTTGGATCTTTATCCTCAACATATGTACAGCATTATCCGATAAGAAGAGGTGGTTGAATGTTTAATAGGAATGGTTGCTAATTTTGTACCTTTTTCAAAATTTCCAGTGCCTTGGTCCTCAAACAGTGAACTAAGTACATCTGTTGGAGATGAGCCAGTTGTAAGAGGTAAAGACTATTAAACATAACAGTAAAAATACAGCTGTTTTGTCAAGCTGTTGACACTCAGCTTAGACATTAGCATACATTACTTGCTAAAAAGTACACTTAACAGCATCTGTTGCAAAAATCTTGATTTTTCATCTGTCGTTGAAACTTGTGTGTGTTTCAAGTGTTTCCACCTTTGGGGAACCAGGAACCTAACCCACAGACCTCTGCAGCAGAAAAGGCTAAAGAAACTGGTAAGAATATGTTTCACACTCAACTACATTTAACAAAACGCTGAAATATGTGATTGTTATTTCAATATTGCTTTCCATGTGTTTTTATGATTCTTTGGTCACTTGCTATTTTAAGCTGTACATGGATAGATTCAATAGTTTAAAATAATATACATCTGCATAACAGTATCTGATAATGAGGTCTTAATTGTTAACAGAAGCATCCGCTCTGCAGACAGCTCTACAGGAGGCTAAGCAAACCATGGAAGGCCAAAAGAGAGAGATTGCCACCTTAAAAGACTGGGTTGATATGCTAACTGAAGAGCTAAATTTCCTGCGGAAGAGGCTTAAAGAAGGTTAAGCTTATTTTAAAGCTATATTGATTGTCAAAATATCATTGCCAGATATAATCATTGTCAATAATTCCTATACTGTTTGATCTGACTGATTTTCACAGCTCTTGCAGTAAGGGGGGAGATGTGGCTATTACTACACCAGCTATATGGCAGGCACCTGGAAAGAGGAAACCGGAGTCAGATACAACAGATTCCTCATCGTCTGAGTCATCAGATTCTGAGCCTGATTCTGAGTCCTCTGAGGCCAAGAAGGTCAAGAAGAAGTTAAAGTCCCAGCCCAAAGAGGCCAAGAAAATGCACAAGATACTAAGAGGTACAGTATGCAGTGACGTGTACACAAATATATACAGTTGTTACATTGACATTACATTTATTAATTTAGCTGACGCTTTTATCCAAAGTGACTTACAATTGCTATATACAGGTGCTGGTCATATTATTAGAATATCATCACAAAGTTGATTTATTTCAGTAATTCCATTCAAAAAGTGAAACTTGTATAATGTATACATTCATTCACACAGACTGATATATTTCAAGTGTTCATTCCTTTTAATTTTTATGATTATAACTGACAACTAATGAAATCCCCAAAATCAGTATCTTAGAAAATTAGAATATTGTGAAAAGGTTCAATATTGAAGACACCTGGTGCCACACTCTATTTGGCTAAATAACTCAGAACACCTGCAAAGGCCTTTAAATGGTCTCTCAGTCTAGTTCTGTAGGCTACACAATTATGGGGAAGACTGCTGACTTGTCCAAAAGACGACCATTGACACCTTGCACAAGGAGGGCAAGACACAAAAGGTCATTGCTAAAGAGGCTGGCTGTTCACAGAGCTCTGTATCCAAGCACATTAGTAGAGAGGCGAAGGGAAGGAAAAGATGTGGTAGAAAAAAGTGTACAAGCAATAGGGATAACCGCACCATGGAGAGGATTGTGAAACAAAACCCATTCAAAAATGTGGGGGAGATTCACAAAGAGTGGACTACAGCTGGAGTCAGTGCTTCAAGAACCACCACGCACAGACGTATGCAAGACATGGGTTTCAGCTGTCGCATTCCTTGTGTCAAGCCACTCTTGAACAAGACACAGCGTCAGAAGCGTCTCGCCTGGGCTAAAGACAAAAAGGACAGCAATGACTGGGAAGAGCAGATAAGGAACTGGTCTGCTGCTGAGTGGTCCAAAGTTATGTTCTGTGATGAAAGTAAATTTTGCATTTCCTTTGGAAATCAAGGTCCCAGAGTCTGGAGGAAGAGAGGAGAGGCACAGAATCCATGTTGCTTGAACTCCAGTGTAAAGTTTCCACAGTCAGTGATGGTTTGGTGTGCCATGCCATCTGCTGGTGTTGGTGCACTGTGTTTTCTTTTTGTTTTTTTTAATTACTTTATTTTCAGCTTTTCTCATTACAATAACACAGTAAGTACAAAACACAAACAGAAAACAGCGTCCAACCAAGGAGCAGAATTAAAACTGACAAAAAGGTAAGCTAAACAAAACAGAGGGAGGACTACCAGAGTATCGGAGTGCAAGGTCAAAGTTTGCTCAGGTTAGAGGCATAGCATAGCAGCAAACACTCCAAGGAGGCAATCAAGTCTCATCAAGCAACATCAAAAATTGTTTCCACACCTTCAAGAAGTACTTTTGTGAGTTTCCCTCGTTGAAACGAATCTGTTCCATCTTTGCCATCAAAAGCATTTCATTAAGCCACTTCCTGAAACATGGGGACAGTGGAGACTTCCAGTCCAGTAATATAATTTTTTTTGCTGAAACCATACCTGCTCTAATAATCTGCTTTTGATGGGAAGGAAGGGCCCTTGTATTGCCAATTTACAATCTGGCTGAATACTCACGTCACATAGTTTGGAGAGACAGTCTAAAATGTCTCGCCAGAAATCACTTAATACTGGACAGTACCAGAATAAATGTGATAGAGACCCTTCTGCTATACCACACCTATCACACAGGGAGGAAACGGATTTAAATATTTTGTGAAGTTTGGTTTTGGAGTAGTGCAGTCTATGTAAGACTTTAAATTGAATTAGTCTGTATCTAGAACTAATGGAGCAGCTCTGTATACCGGGCAAACATTCCTCCCACAGTTCATCCATCACCGGAACACCCAGTTCAGCAGCCCAGGCCTCCCGGAGACGGTCGGTTCCTGCTGGTATTGTAAAAGCAGTGACAAAGCGGGAGATGCTTAGAGTCAGGTTGTGAGAGAAGTAACTCATAAAAGACATGATTCTTTGGTTTGACTGTGAATTCTGGGATATGTTCCCGTACAAAATGCTTGACTTGAAGGTAACAAAAAAAATGATGTTGAGGGAGGCGGTACTTAGTTTGGAGCTGAAGAAATGAAGCAAATTTATCGTCTATGTAAAGATCACCAATACAGCACACCCCCCTCTCCCTCCAGTCCAGAAACACTCCGTCTACCAGGAAGTTCAGCAGGAAGCACTTCATGCTGAACATGATAAACTCCATGCCATGCTGCATTGCTGCAGTAATTCAGGCAAAAGGAGCCCCAACTAAGTATTGAGTGCTGTACATGCTCATACTACATACTTCATGTTCATACTTTTCAATTGGCTAACATTTCTAAAAATCCTTTTTTTGTATTGGTCTTAAGTAATATTCTAATTTTCGGAGATACTGAATTTGGGATTTTCATCAGTTTTAATCATCACAATTAAATGAAATAAACATTTGAAATATATCAGTCTGTGTGTAATGAATGAAAATAATATCAAAGTTTCACTTTTTGAATGGAATTACTGAAATAAATCAACTCTTTGATGATATTCTAATTATATGACCAGCACCTGTATGTCAGAGGTCTCACGTCTCTGGAGCAACTAGGGATTAAGTGTCTTGCTCAGGGACACATTGGTGGATGGGTCACAGTGGGGGATTGAACCCAGGTCTCTCACACCAAAGTCACGTGTCTTATCCACTGTATCATCACCAATTGGGCAGTAGGTCCATAATGAATGTTAACACCTACACTTTTTCCTCTAGTCAATTCCACAGCACATCACATGTTCTTATTTTTGACAGGGCAAATTGCCAAAGAAAATGCAGGATATTATTTAATATCCACTCCCAACTAAATGGTTTGGGATTGCTCCTAATTATTGATTTATTTGGTGAATCTCAGAAGAAAACCAAATCACCATTACTGCAGCGGTGATCCCTCTCCTAAAAGGAGTTGTATGGCTCCTTTGTACCCAAATTTCACAGATTTTAAGTCTGTTGTTTTTGTGTAAACCAAGTTAGAAGAGAGACCTGTAAAAAATGTTAGAACTGCTGCAGGTCTGTGGTAGTTTGTTTATATTTGTTTGATGATTAAGCAATTGTAAAATTGTATGTAACTGTATTAGAGCACTATTACTAGGATGTTTGGATTAAACCTTTAACACTTTCTCTTGTCTTACAGTAAAAACCCCTGATGACTCCATCCGCCGCTACAACATGGTGTTGGAATAGATTAAAAAGGAACACATTGGCTAAGCTGAGGCTTATGCAAGGCTTGGGGTTGATCGGAATACCATTGTGTCTCAGGCTCCAATTGCGGAACTTGCAGTGGCTAACCCAGATATGTTCAATACCTTGAGGTCTACCTTTAAAAGAAAGGACAGCCTGAAAAGGTTTGCCGAAACATGTAGGGGTTTTTGTGAGCAGGAGCCAACAGCTTCAGCTATCCTAAAGAAGAAGGATGATAGATCCTTACTAGATATTTATAAAAACTAAGCAGGTAGTTTGGATGTGCTATGTACTGCCATGTGTTTATGCAGCCATGTGTTTGTGCCATTGCCATTTATGTCAATGTACAGCTCTTTGGTCAACCTGGTTGTTTTTAAATGCATTTTATTGATAAAGTTGGATTCAAAACAGACTACTCGACACAAACATCAAACTCCCAAACACAACCCATTCCATCATTTCAAGCTTTCTCCATGACCGCCAAATTAAAGTGAAATTTTCTTCCACCATCTCAACACATTTCACCCCCCCAGCAGGAGTTCCACAGAGTGCAGTTCTGAGCCCACTTCTATTCCTCATGTACATCGCTGACATCTACTACCCTCCAGCTACCATAGCCACGTTTCACAGTTTGCAGATGATCTCTGCTACTGGTCCAGTTCCAAATTTCCAAACTTAGCAGCAAATAAACTTCATACATGCATATCTGAAATAGAAACCTGGTCAAACATGTGGAGAATCAAACTGAATCTTGCCAAGACACAATGTGTCCTCTTCACCAAGAACCACCACCTGCCCAACAATATCAACCTGTCACTAAACAATTAGAAAATATCAATATAAGTAAAAAAGCAACATTTGTCAGTGTAACATCTCAAAACAACATGACCTGGACAAAAAATAAAAAAGCAAAAAGCAAAAAGCAAACAAACGATTGAACCACCTCAAAGCCCTCTGTGGAAAACATGGCCCCATCGCCCTAATTCAATTTTTATTTATATAGTGACAGTTCACAACGACAGTTGTGTATTATTTACAGAGACCCAACAATTCCCACCATGAGCAAGCATTAGGCAACAGAGGCAAGGAAAAACTTCCTTTTAAGAGGCAGAAACCCTGCACAGTAATTGAAGTTTACTTGGCATACATCAGACCACTCTTTGAATACTTCGTCCCAGCTTGGATCACAATTTCTGACAATCAGCTACAACATCTACAAATCATCCAAAACAAAACACTGAAACTGTGTCACAGACTCCCATCTTACATCAGCAACCATTACATACACACCATAATCCGGCATCCAGACTGTCAGACAGATTTATTGTTTTAAAACCGGGAGGTCGCCGGTTCAATCCCCGAACTGGCAGGATAAAATCTGGGTGTGGAAAGTAAACCAAGCAGTGCTTGCCCTCCCTCATTTACCACCACTGAGGTGCCCTTGAGCAAGGCCCATAACCCCAACGGCTGCGGTTGTACTGGGCAGCTTCCAGGTGTGAATGTGTAACAGTGTGAATGTCGAGCAGACAAAGTTAGTCATGGATTTCCACAAGGATCTGTGCTCTGACCAATCCTCTTCACTTCATATATGCTTCCTTTAGGCAATATTATCAGGAAACACTCCATAAACTTTCATTGTTATGCAGATAATACTCAGTTATATCCATCGATCAAGCCAGATGAAACTCATCAGTTAGCTAAACTTCAAACTGAATTATCTATCTATATAGACGGTAGATATAAACAGTATGGCAGGTAATAAGCTACATTTGTGTACATGGAATATAAGAGGGGTCCATTTGTAGGAGCCAAAATAGTAGTTTTTGTTTATATTTAAAGAACAGTAGTTATTATTTTAAGACTTCCCATATTTTTGGTTGTAGTTCCGATTCACTGATTTGATGGACAATTTGGCCACTGATTGGCAAATCAGCCTCACCATAGTAGCTGTGGGTGTGGTATAATTAATAAAGGGAAGTTGGAAACAGGAGTGAGGCCCCTAGACCAAACAGTTTTTTTTAACCATACCTTGTCTCACCTTATTTCATTTCATTATTGAGTCTGTGGGCTATTTATTTATTTATTTAATTTATATTTACATTGCACACATGTACACTAGCCTACAATGTTTTGGTAGGATCATAGGTCAAGTTTTATTTCTATAGGTCGTAACTCCCGTACCAATGTCAGGTGCCTTCTCGATGTCTATAAGATGGCGCCGCAGACGGCAGCCTCTGGATTACGCTCTGTAGTGCTTTTTGTGTTTTTGTTTAGTAATGCTGTTTTCTGCTGTCCCTCTCTGGAAACATTTACCAGAGAAGAGCTCTTAAATATTGGACTTTCAACTGCTCATAATATTCCACTGCTCCTTAACATACCCCGAACTTTCCCGGAGTTATTAGTTGGAGGAGCAGCAGCTCTGTTTGGGATCCTTCGGAAACGGCACAGGGGAAAGGAGCAGGCGCGCTAGTTAAACTGAGACAGCGGGGTTTTCACACTGCGCTCCCTTCAATTCACCTGCCAAATGTCCGCTCTCTGGCCAACAAAATGGACGAGCTGCTTCTCCTCAACAGTACTAACTTGGACTTCTGCAGATCTGCCCCCTCTGTTTCACCAAATCAGGAAACGGGCAGGAAACATCACTGCATATCCATCTCACCCCGGACACAGCCTGTTCCAGCTTCTCCCCTCTGGGAGGCGCTACAGAGCACTGTACGCCAGAACCAACAGACTTACGAACAGTTTCTTCCCACAAGCCGTCATTCTGATGAACAGCGGATTTCTGACTCACAGTGTAAGGAACAATTCTTGTGTAATAACCCAGTAACTCTGCCTCTAATCACCCACCTGTTTACTGTCTAAAACTTATTATTTATTCACCATTCTCTATTTCAGTGCTGTTCATATTGTTATATTGTAGATACTGTATACCAAATCCACCTCATTACTCCTGCACAAAATACTTATTTATTCCAGCATCCTTTGCACTATGCTTCATTGCACTGAGTACATGTGTACATGTATGCATGTATATGTACCTGTATATCACATCCACCTCCGACATGTACATACTCCTGCAACCTTTGCACTCTGCTCACTGCACTATTTGCCAATATGTCTATTATGTTTTTGTTCATAGTGTTTATTTGTGTTGTCTACACTGAAGTCTGTGTCTGATTTTATATTCTTTTTATTATTATGATTTTGCATTTTTGTATGAGTAAGCACATCGTGAGCAATGTACAATCCTCTCTCTAGAAGCCGAGAAAGCCCTTGATTGGGTGGAATGGGCTTATTTATTTTATACTTTAAATAAATTTGGTCTCGGGGATATATATATATATTGTAGTCCGCCCAAATTTTTAGGGGCTGAGACCAAATTCAGACCAAGACCGAAGGAGGGTGTGAATGAGCCAAGACCAAGACCAGTTCCCCACATGCCACACAATAAAATGTAGAACGAGATCATAGGTACTTCTCAAATTGATCTGAAACATCCATATTCCCATTAAAACACCCATATACAAACACTAAGAGCTGAAATCAACTTAAATATTGCAATCGCCGGGAGGGGTGACAGTCTGGGTTATTGGTTGCATTTGAAGCAGTACGCTTTACATACAATCAAAATTAGGACGTTAACAAATACATCAGAAGATGCAAAAGCAATTTATTGATATTACCAAAGTTATGGTTGAAATAAAATCCAGAGTCCTCTATGTCCGAGACCGAGACAAGACCAAGTACAAATGCGGTAGAGTCCGAGGCAAGACCAAGACCATCAAAAAGTGGTCTCAAGACCGGTCTAGAGTACTACAACACTAATATATATAACCCACTAGTGATAGCATTAGAGGGCAAAGCCTATGCGAAATAGAACTACACCTCATCACACAAGAATCGACTGGGGACTTTCGTTCAACTTGATAAATACAACTTGTTTGTGAGTAACTGCGTTGCAGGATTTGATCATTAGCATAAGCCACACCATCAGTACCAAAGTACAAAGTAAATTTGCATGCCATTATTAACTCCATATTCATTTAGATTAAGGCACAGTTTGACTTAATCATTCTTAAGTCTCACTTTATAGAGAGGCTTATTGTTTTAGACCTGTACGGCAGCCCTGCATCATTCACGACAATGAGAATAAAGCTAACAAAACAAACAAATCTGTTCAAATACAAATATAGTGTTATGCTCTAGATTGTATTTGTTGTATTTTATTTGTTTGTGTTTTTTACAGATCCATCTCTGATGATGATACTTTAAGATACCTTGAGAGGTATTCCTTCCACAACCTGTCCAGGGTTACCCACATGTATGTAATCTTTAAACAGTGCAACTTGAAAGTGATAACACAATTGGTAACACACATTTCTCGATAGTGATGACTTTTTAAAAACTGTTCAGATAGTTATCTTAGACAGAGCAGAGGCCCTATTCATGGATGGTGTGCACAAAAACCATGCCTTCAACCTACTCTTATAAAGGAAGAATGTGCAAAGAGTGTACCTCACATATACTTCAGACCAGACCTACACACAGATTTTAAGAGATAGCTGCTGGTAAAATTATATGGTGGAATGAAATATAAAGTGAGAGACATAACCTTCAGGTTGTTTGCCAATTTCACTGATTGTGTTATTATGTTTGCAGTCAACGCAGCGTTCTGTAAAATGCCAATCAAAGGTACATTTATAAACTTAATTTTCAAATATTGGAGTGGTGAATTTTATTATCCTTTTTATTTATCTGTCAATCTTTCAATTTTATTTTATGTCCGTTTCAGTATGAGCTATATGAATTAAACCTTGATCAACCATCTGACGTAATGATAATTGAGATTGAAGTTTACAGGTACATGAGATGAATTAGAGGATGGGTTCTACAAGCAGACACAATTGCACGTAATGACTGTTGTTGCCAGCCTGGTATCATCAAAAGGCGTATGAATAACACGCTGATTTCTTAAGTCATTTGGTGTTTATTCCAACGTATTTTTTGCATTTTATGTTTTATTCCTTGCCATTTAGAGTCCATTGACTTTTATTGTGCAGAAACAGCGTGCCATTTTACGCATACTGTCACAGGTAATGTGGGATATAAATATCCATGAAAGGGGTGGTCGGGTGGATAGTGAATTGGTCCCTGACCCAGGATACCGGCGTTCGGTTCCCGAGAGAAACAATAATTACACAACATTAGTTTTTGGGTTTTATTGACGTTACATTAAGTAGGTTACCATTCTACATCATTGCTAAAGTTAGCCACGTTAGCTCGCCATTTAGAGTCCATTAGGTACTACGTTACGTAAGTCACTATGCAACATCGTTGCTAACATTAGCTACATAGCGATAGATATGTTAAAGGTTAAGTAGCTAGCTACCTAACGATGGTAGCATTGGCATCCCCCCGATGTACTTTATTGCTAACCTTAACCATCATTAATTAAATATGCATGTCGACCCGTTAACCCTACAGCTGCGCAGATAGGGTTAACCTCCTTTGTGTTGCTTAGTTCTATAGGGACTGAACTGACACCCCGTTTCTGCACAATAGAAGTCAATGCAGTCTAAACAGCGTGAAATGACACGCGGAAACCTTAAAATGCCTTGATGTCTTTAAAAGTGGCATGCTATTTATACACCATTCCATGATATCATGTTGCTGTTGCTATTGGAGAACCTCATTCCTCTGCACACAGTGTAAAGTGAATACGAGTTTGTAACTCGATTCTGCTACATAGCAGTCCATATACATTAATACAGAAGCAATTATAACTAGAACTGCAAGCAGTTGTAAGCGGGGTCCAAGCCCCCCGGCGCCAGCCGCTCCCCTTGCCCTACGGAGTTTGAAATTAAAGGGACTTGTGTTTATGGGGATATAAAATGAATGTACGTCTATGGGAGTGTTATTTAATATATGTTTTATAACGCCACCTAGAAACCGATTGACACCACATTTCACACAGCCCCTCAGGAGGGCGTGCCAGATAAGGTCGCCAAGTTTGGTGTAGATCGGTCATTCTAAACCTAAGATATGACATCACATCCTGTTTTTAGCGTTTTTCACAAAGATTTAGCTTATAAGTCCAACAGTTTTTCGCATATCAATACGGGGAGCAAAAACTTGTATGAGCTTCATTCAGAGATGGTCCGTGCCAAGTTTGGTGCTGATTGGAAGAGTTAATTAAAGTAGGTTTTTCAGTTTTCGCGATATTGTGAAAACAGACAGAAAAGACAGAAATGGGCATGGCATATACCATGAGATTCAGCTGGATCCCCCAAATGTGTTGATATAAGGTTTTTGATATGCGCCTTTCGTAAGTGGGAGTTCCAAGTCCAAACGTGTTGACCTTGTTTATAGCGCCCCCTAGTGGTAGATTGCGCCTGAGTTACTTGCAGGGGCTTGTACCTACCCTATCAGTTACCGTCTAGGCTGCAGTAGTGGAATTAGCGGCAGAAGAATAAAAAAATAAATAACAGAAAAACAAGAATGATTACAATAGGGTTCCCAGCTCTGCTGGATCTGTGAACCTTTTCAGCCCCACTCGGGCTCGGACCCCTAATAATAAAAATCCGAGCGAAAACAATAGGGTTCCCAGCCGCTTCACTGGTACTGGGAACCGTGATGCCTTGAATTCGCGGGTTCCCAGCCCACTCGGGCTTTGACCCCTAATAATCAACTATTTGTATTGTGAATCACAAAATCACTCAATGCCTCTTATTCATCTATCAGCTGTTGAATCTAGCTTGAGGTCATTCTAGACATGTTAATTATTAGGGGTGTGAGAGGACACGATATTAGGTTCATGAGACAAGATTTTAATAGTTTTTAACAAATCTTCAATACTGAAATATATGAACATTTTGAGCATTAAACAGTTAATTTCCTGCATTCTGGTGAAACTTTCTGCAATTCTTCTCCAATTTATGGTGAAATGTTTTATATATGTAAAGGGAAAAACACAAAATTTACATGACAGGTGACAATTCAAACTCTAAAACAAACAGAATCTAAGTCAGTGCAGCTCTCAGTTATTCTGTGTTGCTTTCAAATATTTTTCATGGTATATGTGGCACCTTTTCACCTCAATGATAAATTTATTCATTTTAATTCAGTTAGAAACTCCTGGACTTTAATAGCTCCTGTGTTTCAGCAGGTTTTCTGAACATTCAGAATCTCTCCCACACATGTTCTCTGACATATTGAGAAAAAAGTCAGAATCATTTGAGGATTCATAACATTTTTTTAAAGTCTACCTGCCCTATACTCTGCTGTGCATTACGTTGCTCTGCCTATGTGATAGTGTCCCCTTCAGACCATCTGACAGACACAGAACTGTTTGAGACTGTATTGATGAGACAAGGAGGTGGAAACCAAAACTAAGTAAAAACACTTGTGATCAGGCAGAATATATTAGTATGCAGAATTATTAGACAAAACTGTCACCGCTTTCAATGTCGGAGACCCAACTATCAAAAGTTATTATCAAGCATGTAAGGAGCCTTGCTAATAAGGAGAGCTAAGTTAATTTTAGAATACAGCTGGGTTTTTGAGGCTAGCAGGCTGTATCTGCGCCACAGTTACTCTGTCATTCTATGGGAAACACTGAGTTTATAATAAGTTAATAACAGATGAGCTAATAACAAACACATTTAAAAAGGTTACTTCCCCACAAAAGAGGTGGTAAGACTTAGTCGTGTGTGTTGACTCAGCAGGGATGGTATTAAATAAGTTGATCTACAGGAGAAAAATATTTAAAAGCAATGAGAATGCCTGAGAGCCTCACTAGATTATGTTCTATTATAATTATATATTTTTGAATTGTCATCTGCTACCTGAATTTTTAGACATTTCCACAATTTGGTGCAGAAAAGGAAGAAATTGGAAGAGAAATTTTAACCAGAATACAGGAAATTAAGTGTTTAATGCTCAAAATCTTCTGGGGGAGGACACCATACCCCCCACTTATTAAGTGCCCCATCCAAGAAAACAGTATCTGGGTTCACACACAGTTTCTGGGAGGAATATTCACTTATTAGTTAAATATAATTACTTTTCACATGGCTTTTTTGTAACCTTTTCCATGTATTTAATAACAATGTTCATGGCAAATAGCAAACATTTTTTTTTCATAAGGGACCTGGATAATGGATAGGGGGGCACTGGCCCAAATAAGATTGAGAACCACTGGCCTAAATGAACAGGTGTAGTCTATAATAATGCGTTGATTTGATGTGTTTATACGACCTGTATGAAAATATCAACCTTGTTCTTTCAGCTCAGCTGTGTGTCTGCGTTTCCACATTAAAAGACTCGGGCACTGAAGAAGTTTATTGTTTATTTGAAAAAGGGACAATGTACAATGATCTATAATCAAAGCAAATGTAAGTGTACCCGAGTTAGACACAGGTTACTTTTCATTGGCAGTCACCTTGCCAGATGTTATTAGATACTACTAAATTATTATTACTAAAATAGTAAACTGTTATAATACAATAAAATACATTATACAATAGACAAAAGGTAAACAATCGAGTAAACAACATAAGCAGATACAATCTAAAAATTGATGATACAGTTATTGTTGGTGGATGGGACCAGCGTCAGTGTTGATTTTCAATAAGCCATTTTTTAACATTACTCTTAAATGAGTAGGAATAGGATGGGGGCTCTCTAATTGATGGTGGTACTAGTAGTTCCCCTTCAAGGGAACTCGAACTGCGCCGGGTACAACACTATGGGAACGCCTCTAGGCGTAGCAGGTCTGAATGTGAATGAAATCACTCCAATCCTATTGGTTTGTTGCTAGAACGGTAAGGTGTGACGGAATAACCGGAGGAGTATAAAGCACACCTGTACACACTCATCATTAGCTTTTTTCTATTCAGCAGGCGCTCTGTATGTTGTTTGAAGAAAGCTCCAGTCCTTCAAGCAGTGTGTCTTACCTGAAGAAGACGTCTACCAGCATGTCCGGCAACCAGAAGTACAGAAGGTGTGTTTTTCCTTGCCTCCGAGGAGGCTCAGCATAGTGGACGATGACTTCCGTGTGTCGGGGCGACGTCATCAGGCGGCGCCCGACTATGACGAGCTGCTGGAGGTAGTGACTAGAGCCGTGGCTAAGCTCAACATCAACTGGCCACAGGAGGAGCAGACACCACAGGCTAGTGGTAAGCTTGATGAAAGGTTTCTTAAGCACCACGCGCCACCTCCACACCGGTTTCCTGATTTACATGATGAACTGAGTAAATCATGGGGCAGACCCTTCTCTACACGGCTTTCCACACCCCGATCACTGGACTACAGTAATGTGATGGGGGTTAGGGACCGTGGTTATGGGAGGATGCCTCGGGTGGAGGATGCGCTTGCGAGCTATCTCTCCCCTCGACTTGCGTCCTCCCTGGAGAACCCTCCAAGCCATGGTGCACCACATCTACACTCATGGGGAAGGCGTACATGGCAGCGGGCCAGGCAGGTGCGAGCTTGTACACCATGGCGGTGCTTCAAGCCTACCAAGCCGACCTGCTACAGGAGATGGTTCAGAGGGGGGGTCCCTGAGGAAGATCTGGCGGAACTTCGCAGAACCACAGACCTGTCTCTCCGGGCCACAAAAGAAACAGCCCACTCCATTGGCCAGTCTATGTCGGTTCTGGTGGCCACAGAGCGTCACCTGTGGCTCAACCTCGCGGGCATATCTGAGAAGGATAAGAGCTTCCTCCTCGATGCACCGGTGAGCACGGCGGGCCTCTTCGGTGACACGGTGGACTCGGTGGTGGATCGGTTCCAGCACGTTAAGATGCAGGGCGAAGCGTTCCGCCAGTACTTCCCTCGCCGGTCTGGACCCAAGGCAGCTGAGGCTGCCGGGCGTAGGTCCCTTCCCTCTACGAGCTCCTACCGAGAGGAGAGGAAGCAGAGTGTCGCTACTCTGTTTGCAGTTGATTTAAAGTTGATAAGGCCAGACAAAGGAGGAGGAGCTGAACTGTGCATGATCTTAGAAACAATCATTTCTGTTTCTTTATGTGGTTTTCCCAACTAAGCAGTTTATAATTCTTTAGAATATGGCACTGATGGTAACAAAATGGCCTTTTGTCTTGAGTTTTAAGTGCTTGTTTGTATGATGATTTCAGTGGTTTAAGGCTCTGTGTGTTGGACCAACTTATCAGACAGTAGGTAATGTGGGAGAGAACCAATGTGTGGAAGTATAACTTAGCTGCCTCAGTTGATAGGTTTCTGATATACCTGAAATTAGCCAAATTGAACTTTACTTTATTACAGACCCTCTTTATGTGGGTTTTGAAGGCAAACTTTGAGTCTAAGTGTAGTCCTAAATACTTGTATTCTGAGACAACTTTTAGTCTGTGTCCTGAAATGAAAATGTCTTGTGTCAATGTGGGAGCCTTTGGAGAGAAACATACAAAATGTTTGAAACATTAAGTTGCAAACAATAGTGATTAAGCCAGGATGTGACCTTCACTAATACATCCGTTAGCTTGATTGCAACCTCTTCAACAGTCTTACCATAAGTAAAAATAACTGTATCATCAGCATACATTAAAATATCACAGTTTCCACAAACAGAGGGTAGATCATTAATGTATATGTATAATGGACCCTTAAAAACATAGGGGGGTAGATTTACAATTACCAGTTTTGACATGTTGAGAGTGTAATGAGAGATGTGATTTGATTGACCAACTTTTCAGTAGTTTATACAATCGTTATGATTAACTGTATCAAATGCTTTCCTTAAGTCAAGGAACACGACCCCTACAACCCCCCCTTTATCCATTGATGCCTTAACCTTTTCTATGAAGTAACATCTAGCTGTTTCTGTCAAGTAATTGGCTCTGAATCCAAATTGCATTGGGTGCAGTGGGAAAGAGCTATTGTTGAGGTGGTCAATGATTTGTTTGTTAATGAGTTTTTCAGATACCTTAGATACTACAGGTACAACACTGATGGGCCTGTAGTTGGAAGTCAGTAGAGGGTCACAACCTTTGAAGAGAGGGGCCACAACAGCAGGCTTCCATTTATCAGGAAACCTTCCGTGAGCCAGTGAAGTATTGATTATTTGTGTTAGTGGGGTAACTATTGACGAATTAATCTCTCAGCACAAGTGTATCCATACCATAGACATCCTTAGCCCTTGAAGATTTGAGAGATGTGACTACTTTTACAACCTCATCCTCTGATACTGGTCTTAGTGTTAATGCCGTCTCACTAGTATTAGCTGTACATGCATTACTTTGCTGTACTGCAAAACATTGGGCGATAGTATCTACTGACTCAACAAAATGATGAAGGCCAGTGCCACATCAGTCAGACTCTTCAAGATTGTGTCATTTGATTTTAGTACAACTGGCTTAATTATACTAATGTTTTGACCAGTTAATTTTCTCATCTGGCTTTTGAGTTACCATTTGAATTTTCAATAATTATGGTGAAAAAGTCCACCTTTGCTTTTCTCAGTTCTCTAGTTACTGTGTTTCTTAGCCTAACGAAATGTATGCTTATCGTGGGACATCTTTGATTGTGGCTTTTTTTAAGGCATTGTCCCGCTCCTTCATTAATTTAATATCCAGGGAAGACTCTGGTTTTATACATTTAATTCTAATTGAAAATTCATGTATTGTAGATTGCAATTTTTCAGAATGATAAAGATTT
The DNA here is from genome assembly GCF_014851395.1 of Micropterus salmoides. Lineage (NCBI taxonomy): Eukaryota > Metazoa > Chordata > Actinopteri > Centrarchiformes > Centrarchidae > Micropterus > Micropterus salmoides. The sequence goes on along the minus strand of NW_024041151.1, from coordinate 32,438,039 downwards.
CCTTATTGCCAGCATGAGTAATGAACTGCCTGCAAGTGAGTTTTCTTGATATAAGCACCATATTATGATCTCATAGCCCAGTTATGTTGAATGATTTTGCGATCCCTTCTGGTCTGTTACTAAATATAAGGTCAATTTGGGTACTGGTGACGTTTGTTATTCGTGTTGTACCTTTAACCAGTTGAAAACCATCAGAAATGAGCTTGAGCTTCATTCTTGAGGACTTATCTTCCCAGTTTAAGTTGAAGTCACTCATGATTATTTCTTTCTTAAAATCAAATTGACATAATACCGTCTTGAGTTTTTTAGAGAAGCTAATGTTTGAGGAAGGTGGTCTATAAATGACTACAAGGGTGTAGGACATCTGAGGCAAAAGACTCATATTCAAGGCTACACATTCTAGATCACTTGGAATTTGCAATTGAATCTCATTGCAACGGATAGTGTTTCTAACATATGTCATAACTTCACCCTATTTTGCATCAGTTCCGTCCCTCCGGTAAATATCATAACCCTGAACTAATAGAGCAGCTGATGGAGACTTATCATGAAGCCAAGTTTCCGTTAAACAGAGGAAGTCTAAATTAGACTCTAGTAATGTGATTTATTTGATCAGTTTTTGATTTTAACCTCTGTTTGTTAGGTGTCCACCTAGTATGCCTTTTGGTTTTGCTTTTGGATCCCAGATAATCCTCGAGTTGTATACAGAGACATTCCACTTCCATCACGTCAGTGATACTTGCTCCATATATGGTTGGACCAGGACACTGATGAATGTCCCCCGACAAAAGCAAACAAATGGCTATTATCACTGCCTGACTGGTTTGTCGTTTGCATGGTGTTTTTGTCCTTTTCACCCTGCGGTTGTATCGATTAGGGGTTAAAAAAAAAAGATGGCCAAGGTGTACTCCCCATGCCCGAAAACGCTGTGGATCTTGTTTGTTTATACCGATAAATCCCGTGAGCAATTAGTTCGTCATTGTTGCGAATAATATTTGCATATTTGTTGTTGAGAGATTGTTTAAGTGGACTAATGTTTGTTGGTTGTACAAACTTCAGAAGTAGCGTATAAAGTAACAGAGCGACTGCCACACCTGACAGACCTCCCGCCATCTTCCTGTCTTATCCAAAAACAAGACAGGACACTTTAAAAAACTTCTCATCACTTCAAAAATTAGATTAATTTATGTAACATACTCAAGTGTTCCAAACACTTTTCTAAATTATCTTCTAAATTAACTTCATAAAAGCAAAACGAAAAATCCATTCATGCCGTAAAATGTGCTCAAATAGTGGTTGAAAGACATTTAGGCTACTGAAAACTCACCTCACCTGTGCCCACATCGCAAACGGTGGGGCGGATCATAACCAGTCTCTGTAGTAGGCCTATAAGAAAGTTGTTGTGGTGGCAGCCTGGCTGACTGTGAGTGTCCTGTATTTTTTCTACTTTTCATCAGTTATTCTGCTTTTTCCTTTGTTTTCTCTGTTCTCTGCCTGCCTGCCTCCCTGTGTCTCCTCCCCTGTGTGTGCGCTCTCTCTCTCTCCCTCCGCTCCTGAGCCCAGCCAACGACCTGCCTCATCAGCCACCTCGTCAGCCTGCCACACCTGCCAGTAATCAACCTCATCCCTGCCTGTATTTCAACCCCGGTTCTCCACACCATCCTTGCTTGATCGTCGTTGCTCCATACCCGGTGCTATACCTCTGCATTCAGGCTCTCATGTTTTTTGATTTCTCTCAATTTCCCTGTACTTTGTCACCTCTGTTACTAACCCAGTCACTCTGTCTGTTTCCCGCCCCAGGTCCACTCACCCTCTTCCTCCCGTCCCCTCCTCCTCGGGCTACCCCCACAGCGCCCTCCCAGTCCTCCCTTGCCTCCTCGCTTCCTCGGCCCTAGTGTTCCCCGGCTCTCTGGTCCCAGTCTCCTCGGTTACCCATGCCAGCGTTTCCCCGGCAATCTCCTCTCCCTCGACTCCAGTCCCTAATCCCCTTTTCTCAATAAAACCTGCTTAACTGAACGTTGCATTTGGGTCCACGCTTTCCCCACGCCACCCCTTTAACAAAAACTAGATTAGATTCTTTATTGTCCTTTCCAGGAAATTTCTTTCCACCATCTATACGTACATTGCCTCACATATACACAACATGAACATACATAACACCGTACTGTACATTTTTATACACAAATTAACTCCCAAACCAAAACATACCTTTTACTTAGCAAGTACTCTTGTTGAGTAATGTTATGGCAGACAGGACAAAACTCCATAAAAGCCCATTTCCAGGTAAGGGATCTATATCTACGTCCTGATGGTAGTGCAGTGAAAAATGTGTTGAGAGGATGGCTGATGTCGTGTACTGTTATGTGTGCTTTCTGTAAAAGGATGTGATGCGTGTAAACTTGTTTTTATTGGTCACAGTGAGTATGTTGAAATAACAAATTGAACAGTAAAGAAGGATGGGTTGAATTATGCTTTTGTAGAGCAGCAGTAGAAGGTGGGGAACAACCAAAATAGTAATTATCAGGGGGGGAAACAGAACACAGGTTACTAAACACAAGGCAAGAATCTAACTGGAACTCAAAACACAGAACAGACAAGACTGACTAAGTAAATGTGAAACACAGGCAACTCCCCAACAAGACAGAACAGACTAAGATAACTGAACAGAGCAGGTTAACACAGAAGGATCATAACCAAATGAACAACAAATCAGGTGGAGATCACAATTAACACTTAGTAGACAGGCAGACAGAAACCAAGAAAAGAAAAAAACAACAGATAATAAGACAGGAACTAAGGAATGGTCATAACTACATCACTACACAGAAAATGACACTAAAGGCACAGAGTAGGCTACAAAACTAATAATACAGAGAGTACATCATGACAGAGAAAATTGACTGAAACAAGAAACACAGAACAGACTGACATCAAACAGGCAGAGGTGAATAAACTCTGCCTGATAACACAGGACTGAAACCCAAAACACAACAAAAAGACAAACCAAGGTTCATAACAAACACACACAAGGCCAGCACGCAGAGAGCAGACAATAACAACTACACAGAACAGGCAGAAAACAGAGCAAACATAATCACATAATTAACAAGGCAGGCAGAGATCAGTACTAGCACTGGGCAGACAGGCGTACTTGTAACACTGAGTCACACAAGTCTTTTATAGAGGAGTGTTTGGGTTAGGAGTTAATGCATTTTTTAGATGGCAAAATGTACCAAATTCTAATTTACAAAATTAGATTGTAAATCTAATTTACAGTAATCACGTATTATATTTTTAAATTTAGTTTTTACAATAGTATGTGAACATACACAATGGACTGTAAATACACAGGTTTGGTGGTGACTGAGTTTGAGTGAATTTTGAAAGATGTGTCATTGAATGCATTGTGATAAAGCAGTGAAAAGTGACCCAAAGTTGAGTCCACATCGACTTCTGTTGACTCTGTGTCAAGAGTTTTACTCAGTATTGAGAAATGCATGTTACCAATTGTAAAGAAAAACTGTAAAATGAAGCCTCCCATGTATGCCACCATGAATACACATAATGTAATCTCTTATCATGCTGCATCAGTCCTGCAGTACTACTAGTAGTTCTATACTTACCACAAAAAGCTAGACATTTTACATTATACAACTGGTCAGAACATTATATGTAGTGGCAAAACTACAGTTAATTATACTATTGTGAGCATTTCCTGCAAGGAAAAAAATCCATTAAAGGTTATGCATGATAAAACATATTAAATCAAAATTATTAAGTATTCAAAGCTGTGATTTTCTGAGTCAAGATTATTACATAGTAAAGTAGGGGTGTGTGTGTGTCCAATAGACAACTAACTGGTATCAGAAGACTTTCATACATTGACCAAGAGGCATTTAAGGATCTACCTAATTTAAAGTACCTGTAAGTATCACAGCATATCATATTTTCACAAGAAAGGTTCTATAAATAGCATCTAGCTGATATTTCTGCTGCAATGATGTTCCCTGTTAAACATTAACAGGTTGCTGATTGAGATTTTTTTCAATGCAGTGGGATCACCAACACAGGTCTCACATCCTTACCTGGGCTACAATATATTCAGTCCTGCCAGAAGGATTTTATTTTGTATGTAGCATTCAAATATAATTGCAATGTATTTTGTTTGCTAAAATGTGTGCATTTTTGATTGGTCTAAAATATTTAATGTTCAAACCTTTTTGACAGGGAGATAGTGGAGAATGTCTTCATCCAAGTTATACCAGCCAATTCTTTCACGGGAATATCTGAGAATGCTCTGACCATGTAAGTAGGATTTATTTTAACCCCTTGATTCCTGAATTTATTTACAATAAAAACATGTAAAAACTTATTTCTCTTTTCATTTACTTTCAGGTTAATGTCAAATTAAGTTGAAATTGTTAATTTATCTATAGAACATAGAAAATATATAAATTCAGGTATGATGTAGGTATTGTGCAAATTAGCGACAACTGGCATAAATGAGAACTAGTGCTTTGAAAAGGTTCCTAGGTACGTATCGAATATGCACGAACAGATGCTATCTCAGCTGCAGTCTGCAAGGAAGGGGTTAACAATGGCTCAAATGTCACAGGCACTGAAATCACAATTTGTGGTTAAGGGTTTTTGATCAATTTCTCTTACAGCTTTACACCAGTGTGATTTGATCTTGGGTAATCTGATTGTACTTACTATTTTTTATTTTTTTTCATAGAAACCGCAAGTTATGACAATTTCATATTATGCCTGGGTAAAATCTAGCTCTAATTTTCATTTTGTTCTTTTTTCACATTTTAGTTTAAGCCATGTCTGACAGGAGCATAGACTATATACAGTATAAACATTCACAACATGAAAGCTCCCTAAAAGTGAAGCCAAAACATCTCGATCGTCCCCTTGGTTGCTGGTCGCAGCTTTAGGTGGTGCGAACTGTATAGTACCTCTCCATGTTAGCAGCGGACATGAGCCTCTGAAACTAAATAATAATAAACAAATAAAAAAGTCCAAATCAAATAAATGTTTAAGATAAGATGGTTTCTGTCATTTGAGGTAGTGCTTATCATGCTGATGTTTGTTAACCCATTAAGATCTATGGTGCCCTCCACAAAAGCATTCTAAAATCTAACACATTGTTTGAAAACAATTTCCTTAAACCTGAGGGTTTTCTGAAAAACATAACCTTTATATCTCAGCCTCTGTAGCAGATATAAACATATTGATTTGTTGGGCTTATGATGAATGAATGGAGTTTTATTATTGTCATGCATACAGTTACGCCCAGCCCAACCAAAATTAATATACAAAAATAAATATACAAAATAGCCAGGTCGAGAGTACATCATATACAATGTTAAACAAAACAGAAGCAAGAATTAGAAGAGGGATAATGATAATAATAATAAAGCTGCAAGCAGCGTTGGGCGGGCCCTCGCACGTGTAGCGCGTCGGGGCGTGAGGTGGCCGCATTGCATATTCTGGAGCTCTGCCGGTGCAGCTGTGAATTTGCGCCACGGACACGCCCATTGACGAAAACTCATAGATAGCACAACTTTTCATTGTCAATGCCTTTAGAAGGCACAGCAGAAATTTTAAATTGATCCGACTAAATCTCTAGGAGGTGTTCGTTAAAGTACGAAGTGTGTAAATCATCCCAAAATTGTCGTAAAATTCAAAATGGACGACTTCCTGTTGGGTTTAGGGCATCGCTCCAAGAGGCTTTTTGGTACGTCTGGACAAGATACTTGTGCCACAGAAATTTCGTACATGTAGGTCAAACGTGCGGCGGGGGCTGCTTCGTTAAAGGTCACTTCCTGTTGCCAGCAGGTGGCGCTATGACTGTGGGTGAATGTCGGCATGTACATGTGTTCAGGGCAGGACTCTCATCCTACATGTAAGGTTTGGTGAACAACTTCCTGTGTCATGGCGAAGAGTTGATCTTTGACGCCACGCCACGGACACGCCCATTGACGAAAACTCACAGATAGCACAACTTTCTTCAATGCCTTAGGAAGGCACAGCAGAAATTTGAAGTCAGTCGGACTAAACGCCTAGGAGGAGTTCATTAAAGTACGGAGTGTGTAAATCATCCAGAAATTGTGGTAAAATTCAAAATGGCCGACTTCCTGTTGAGTTTAGGATATGGGTTCTTGAGGCTTTTTTGTGAGTCTGGACATGATACATGTCCCCAGAAAATTTTAAATATTTGTTAGCTTATAAATCGAACAGTTTTTTGCGTATCAATCTGGGGAGCACTAACTTTTATCAGCTTGGTCCAGAGATGGTCCGTGCCAAGTTTGGTGCCGATCGGACTTGTGGTTTCGGAAGAGTTAATTAAAAAAAGTTTCACAATTTTTACAGGCTGACATGGGTGTGACCTATACCATTAGATTCCGCTAAATACCACAAACGCGTGGATATAAGGTTTTTTCCCCATCCCCACTCAGCTTTTACCCCTAATAAATATGTATGCAAATACATAAATGTATGTGTTCATACACAGATCCACTTTTACTCAGATATACACCCACATATACACATACCCCTACACAAAACATAATTAAATGTAGTTTGTTAGATCCCGAGTTACCCCTGTACAGGAGGTACTGGACCAGCTCTCCGTCGTAAAGGGTCCGATCCTCTAGGCCTATGGGCATTACCCTATTAGGTATAAGTGAGGACTGTTTAAGCTGGTGTCGAAGAGATTCACCTATCTTCTAACTGTCTTCTTCCGAACGCCTACCCTGCATACATACCCCCATACAACTTAAAACTGATTAAAACCTGAATAAACGGATAAAATCTCTAAAATTCAAAACCTGATTGTGATAGCTGAGCTTGAGTATTTTTGTGTCTTCTTTTTGGAGTGAGAGGGAGGGGAAGGAGTTGTCCTGGCCAAGGAGTTCTTTTCCTCTTCTGCTGGGCTGATGACTCTGGTGGAAACTTGAGGCTTTGTCCAAAGCCCTCAAATTGTCTTCAAAAGTCTTCAGTCTTCGTTGCAGTTGAGTGAGAGATAATCTTCAGAGTCCAATGATTCTTCAGTTGGTTTGGATGTTGTGGTTACCCTCCGAGGCTTGTCTTCACCCAAACTTAGTGACCTTTTGCACAGTTATTTAACCTTTACCCTAATTCTCCTTACTTTAACCATATTATGTATTTTATCGGAAGATCAATTCAATTTATCTATCTTCAATATCAATGAGATATCCTGATTTTCAATCATCATATCATGTTTAATACCAAATATCTTTCTTTTAATTATTATTCAATATATTGCTTATAGCATTGTTAAGCTCTGTGTTTTGCAGATGGAAGGATGTTGCACTTCCCTTTTCTCACTCACTGTTACTAGAGGGAGAAAGGCTCCAGTTTTCTTCTGTGCGACCTGATAGCAAGAGCGTTGGAATCTCAACTTATTTGACAAGTTTCACTAGCAAGGACCACACTGTCAACAGATACGTTTGAATGATTTCATTCATGGACAAGACAAGAAGTGCTGGCTTGTGCATGCTAGATGCAGTATCCGAAGCATTGTGGGAAAACTACGATAGGAGAAGATCCGCCGTAGCACCCGGGCATGATGGACCCCCTCATGACCCTACCATAGGAAGAAGATAGAAGATAAGATAGAGAAGGGGTGAGGGGGAAGGGATGCAGAATGACAGAGCAAAGAAGAGGAGGTGGGTTAGCAGGGTATTTATGACGGTGTCAGGAGTTACATGATTGACATGAGGTCCTGCTCCTGAAACTCAGCTAATTAGCTCCACTTCACCAGCACTGTCAACAGACAAAACAAGAAGTCCTGGCTTGTGTCTGCTAGATGCTGTATCCGAAGCGTTGTGGGGAAGCTATAATAGGGGAAGATCCGCTGTGGCACCCGGGCACGACGGACCCCGAAAAAGCTTCAGGTTAATTAAGAGAAGATTGGGCTGATCTAAGATCTTTGAGATCTGAGCTAATGTAGCGGTGGTATGTTTGGGAGGATCAGCGGCCCATGATCTGAATGAGGTGTTCGGGAATGCCGTTGCGAGAGGCTGAAGTTGCTGCTCCGATCCTGAAGGAGTGACCTGAGGAATTAAAGGGAGAAATGCCGGCCGAAGAGAGGACACGGCGGTGGTGGAACCAGAATCGCGTGGCCACTAGAGGATCGAAAAGAGGATCTGTCATGGTTGTGCTCTGGGATTGCCAGAGTAGCAAGTAGTTTGCGACGGGATTGTGAGGATTCAGAGGTGACTGGGCTTCAAAGAAAAAGACGGGAGTGGGCGGGCCCATTTGATTGGTTTTGGTTTGCTTTAAGTGGAATACCATAGTGTCATTTGAGAACTGTGACAGGTCTGAAATGCAGGCATGACGGTGGGGGTTGAAGCGATAGGTAGAAGCGGTGAATTCGGAGCAACTGAGAAAGCCAAAGAAAGCGGGTGTGAACATGGCTTCTAAAGTTTGAGACACGTGAGGGATGCTATATCCGGCACAGATGGTTTGGATGCAGATGACAGACAGAAAGACAGGTGGACTATAAGACTGTGAGACGGACTGTGAGACAGAGAGAGAGGTGGACTATAGTTTAAATGTATGCGGCCTGAAAGTGACCCACATGCGCAGAAGAATAACAGGACGTCACAGGCAGCACGCTGTTGCAGGCTACAGAATTAAACAAGCAGCAACATAACCAAGTGAAAAAGAAATATACTTAACTAGCACTTTTTATGGAAGCACTTAATACATTTTAATTGTACTATACTAAGTGTACTAATGTGTTATTTTGGAACAACTTAAAGTATGTTAAGTGTCATTTTAGAAATACTTGCAATATATTTTAATATACTTAGTTGTGTTAAAATTTTAAGTACCTTTACTGTAATTTAAATACACTTTTTTAAAATGTAACTTAAAATACCCTTTTGTGCTATACTTGAAGAACAAAACAAAACAATGGATTAATTGACAATTAACAATGGACAAACAAGTGCACAAGCCAGAGAGAAGGAACAGAACCACCTGAAGAGGATACTTACTGCCTGTGGATACCCTAAATGGACCATTCGGAAAACACAAAATCCAGGAAGAAGACCAAGACTGTCACGGATTTGTGTGGTGAAGCAGGTTGGAGGACCCAAATGCAGGACGCAAGGCAAAGGAGGTACAGTTCAAGGGGTTTTAATAAACAAACAAAGGTTGTCCAACAAAAATCCAACATACAAAATCCAATAAAGGGCAGGGAAACAGGGAGACACGATGAGTGAGGCTGACGACACGAGAAACACACTGCTACACAGGGTGACAACATACAATGACCCGAGAAGGACAAGACAGAAACACCAGGTATATAAATACACACAGGGACTAACGAGCAGGGCGGGAGCAACACAGGTGAAAGACATGAGGCTAACGAGGCACAGGCAGGCAGAGAGAGAGCAGGGGAAAACAGAGACAGACATGCAGAGGGATCACTGGGGTAACAGACATGACAAGGGTTACCGAACACTAGCCGACAGACAAGACAGACCCCCAAAACCCAATAGACCAAAATAATGCTAACTAAACAAAAAAGTGCAAAACACGGCATGGCAGACAGGCAGAGTGTGACAAAGACTACAAGGGATCAGGAGAAGAAGGTCAGACACAACAACATTGTGATTCCATATGCGTCTGGACAACATCCCTGTGTTTTTTTAAACCCAAGAACACGCTAAGACAGTTAGTGGTACACTCTAAAGCTGCAGCCCCAAACACAACAAAAGAAATCTAGTGTATGCGATCCAATGCCATTTACACCCAGATTGAGAAGCCATCGCTGAACAGAGGAGGGGGTCTACACCACCACTTATCCCCCACTTACAATGCTGTCCTTTCATCACTTCCCAGGAAACTGAACAAGCATTTCCTCTTGGTGAAGATGCCAATGATGGTCGTACAGACTTAGCCACGGGTGGCCCTGACGACCATGACAACTGCGTTACCACAGCCAGGAACACTAACGAATCAGCGGTATCGACGATCCTAGCGAACAATCCCAGAGTTGAAATAGCTGAGTTTCCCTACCAGTCAGTCAGAACTGAAGAAGTCTCTTGGATAAGGGATGAAACGTCTTCTAGTATCTTCAACCAAGTCCAGTTGCCCTTGACCTCAGCCTTTGTTGGATGTCAATGCTCAAAGCTAATTTGTCGACCAGTTGCTCGAGAGCATCCCATTCCATTGGACCACTCAGTCGCAGACAGCTAGCGTACATAACTGAATCATAGCTGAATCACAATCAAAGTTAGCCACCAGATATTGAACAGCCTTTTCAAAGAAGCTGTCGACCAGTGTTGCAGACACCGTTTGGTCTCTTGCACTTGCAGTTTTCAGGATACTTGCTTTGTTTTACTACCATAAAATCTGTCTGCACTTTTCCAACTTCCAAATTGCACTGTCAAATTCCTTCATTACATTGTGCATAAGCAACAGGAAACATTCAGACACTGTCACACTGCATACAACCTTCCAGATAACATCAGGACAATCCTTCTTTCCCAGTGACAAAAAATAACACTTAAGGGCAAGCCAACACTCCAGGATCCTCTGAATCGCAGGCAATAGAGATAACCAACGGGTTAGTATATGCAGTATCTCTTTGTACTGTACTGTACTGAATTAAACTCGCAAAATGGATTCAACATCATAACCTGCAGCGCAGAGAATTTGAGTGTTTGTGTTTTTCAGGGTGTTGTGGATCAAGTGGCATTTGCAGTTGCCCTTTACAATGTGTGGATTGACTTCTTTCAGTTTTTGATAAACAGAATTATGCTTGCCAAAATTTACAGATGCATTGTCAGCACTGATCTGGCTGACAAACAAATCATTTGTTTCTGTGATATCCACAATTTGTTCGTAGATAGCTCTGCTGGTTTCATGGGGATCTTTGTAAAATTCCAATAGCCCATATTTAACGCCCTTGTCTTTGTGGAAATATTGTACTGTGTATGGATATAGTTTGGCACTCCCCAAGTTTGATGCATCAGTGCAGGCAGAAAAATATGGGGTGTGTTTCAGTTCTGAAGCTAAACGCTCCTGGCTGTAAGGTGATAGGACGTTTTGAAGTAAAACTTCGCTTTTTGTTCTTCCACATGACATTTTTGTGGCAATACTTGAGACATGAAAGATTTTCGCACTTACTTTATTACCACAATCTGTAGATGAATAGCTGTGGCCGTGAAGTACTCCGTGGTATACACTGCTAAGCTCCGCTACTGCTATCCTGTCTTCCTCTGGTGAACTTTTCTTTGTCATAAATGTTGCAATGGCTACATTTTTGCATTTGCTTAATGCAAAACTCTGGTGCTTCTTTGTTTTTACATGATTTCCCAGCGCTGTTTTTCCTTCATATTTAACTGAAATCGGCAGGACATAAAACACAGTTAGCGCAGAACGGGTCTCCTTGGTCGGGCCTTACCCATGCAGAAAAGTTTTCTCTTTTTGCCCAGTCTGAGCTGTAGGTTGTAAATCGTTTTTGCTTTCACACGGGTTGCTCATCCGATTTTGTTGTGCTATCCTCCTCCGTCTAGGCGATAAGTAGAGCTTTGTATTTCTGCTACCAATCAAATAAAAGTAGCATTGGCCAATCCACTGTTTTACCCGTTTTTACCCATTTACGGACACAGGATTGGATGTACACAATCAGGAAGAAAACACAGTAACAGTAGAAGGAAACTGTTTAATTTGAAACCAGGAAATTCTACTTTAGAAGTATATTTTCACAAAAAAACGGGACAATTTGTGTCTCTGGAAATAATATGAATTTTCCGTGACTGTCGCTCAAAACAGAGAACAATCCCTGGAAAACCGGGACGGGTGGCAACGCTACATTCAGCTGATCAGCACCCTAGAGACAGAGCTGCCCAGCACTCCAGAGACTGAGCTGATTCATGCCCCAGAGACCAGGTCTGAGATCCTTCTGTCTAGCGCTCCTGAAATTTGTCTGGTCAGCCCTATGGAGACCTCATTGTTGCTCCTGGTTCTCTGACAGCAGCCCGGCTGACACCTCCTCCTATCTCCATCTGCGGCCCAGCTGACATCAGTTCCTGGTTCTCTGCAGACGGCCTGGCCAACACCTACTTCCTGGTTTTCCTTTGGCAGTCTGGTCAACACCTGCTTCTGGTTCTTCAGGGCAGCCCACTTGTCGTGTCTAGCGACCCAGCTGAGCGGCAGCAACTTCTGGACTTTGCCAAGCTACAGCAACCTCCTGACTCTGTTGAACAGCTGCCACATCTTGTCGCTGATGAGCTACAGCGACACCTGACTCTGCTGCAACTTCCTGACTCTGCTGAGCTGCAGCACCCTCCTGTCCTTGGCACCATAGCCTCTGCCATCAGTGCATGAATTCAATTCAATTTTATTTATATAGTGCCAAATCACAACAATAGTTATCTCACAGCGCTTTTCATAAAAGAGCAGGTCTAGACCGTACTCTGATGTTATTTACAGAGCCCAACAATTCCCACCAAGAGCAAGCACTTGGCGACAGAGGCAAGGAAAAACTTCCTTTTAAGAGGCAGAAACCTCGAGCAGAACCATGGCTCAGGGTGGGCGGCCATCTGCCTCGACGAGAGAGAGAGAGAAAAAGAGAGGGATGGAAGGAGAGAGAGGGGAGGGAGGCAGCCTACTCAATATACACACAGAGGTACACACAGTGAAGGTAATGTTGCTATAGACCAAATGAAAAATGGTACAGATATTTATAATAGTGTTAATGGTAACCATCGTAATGTTAATGATTATAATAACAATAATAACAATAAGACTAGCAACAATAGTCGTTGTAGCAGAGGGTGTCGAGCAGGAACACGGGGGCAGCAGGTGACCCACAGCCACAGCTCCAGACTCCACAGCTCCAGAGCCAGAAAACCTGCAGGAAGTGATAGGAGGAGAGAGGAGAGAGACGAGAAAGCACAAGACTACCAGAAAGGGGAGAAGTTGTGTTAGTAACATGCAATAATGGGATAAGGTTGCATACAGAGGGAGAGAAAGTAGAGGAGAGAGGAGCTCAGTGCATCATGGGAAATCCCCCGGCAGTCTAGGCCTATAGCAGCATAACTAAGGGATGGTTCAGGACTACCTGAGCCAGCCCTAACTATAAGCTTTATCAAAGAGGAAAGTCTTAAGCCTACTCTTAAATGTGGAGATGGTGTCTGCCTCCTGAACCCAAACTGGAACCTGGTTCCACAGGAGAGGAGCTTGATAGCTGAACGCTCTGGCTCCTAGTCTACTTTTGGAGACTCTAGGAACCACAAGTAACCCTGCATTCTGGGAGCGCAGTGCTCTGGTGGGGTAGTAAGGTACTATGAGCTCTTTAAGATAAGATGGTGCCTGACCATTAAGAGCTTTGTAGGTAAGAAGAATGATTTTAAATTCTATTCTGGATTTTACTGGAAGCCAATGCAGAGAAGCTAAGATGGGAGAAATATGATCTCTTTTCCTGGTTCCTGTCAGAACACGTGCTGCAGCATTCTGGATCAGCTGAAGAGTCTTAATGGACTTTTTCGAGCAGCCTGATAATAGGGAATTGCAGTAATCCAGCCTAGAAGTAACAAATGCATGGACTAGTTTTTCTGCATCATTTTTAGACAGGATGTTCCTGATTTTCGCAATATTATGTAGGTGAAAAAAGGCGGTCCTTGAAATTTGTGCTCCGGTTTGTTCTGGGTTTGTGCCTGGAGTTCTCGGCCCTTGACGGGTGGGTGGGCTGTTGGTGGCATGCAGCTGAGCTAATTGATTTTGCCTCGTTGCTGGTTTGGCTGGTGTTGCACGGCGGCCGGGGGCGTGCTGGGCATGGGGGATGTCAGCTGGCGCCGGCGGCCTTAGTTTTTTCCGGCGGTTGGGGGACGGCGGACTTTTATTGGCGGGTGCACGGTGACCTGTGCGGCGTGTTTGCTGCCGTGCTGGGACTTACTGCTGGTGTTTCTCTCCGCTGGCTTTCGCTGTCGTGTTGTTCCGTTTGCTCTCGCACGCGGGATTCGTGGGGGGCTGCTGGGCATTGGGTGTCGCCGTGCTCGCGCAGTGTGCGTGTTGGGCTCGTCACTTGTGCATTGGTGTTGATGATTGCGTGGCATTTGGGCATTTTGGTTGTTCGCTGCGCGGCGGTGGGGTGCTGGGTGGGGGGGAGCACTGGTCTATGTTGTGTGCGCGCCGCGGTCGGTCCGGGCGCTGCTCTTCCGCGGGTTACGCTTTTTGCGTTCCGTCGACATTACGTTGTCAACTGGCATTTGGGTCGGGGTCTTCTGCGTTTGCATCGCGGTGCATCTGGGAGTCTTTGGTTTTTTTTAATTTGATTTATTCTTTTTCTTTCTCCCACCCCTATTGGCTACTGGGGTTCTTGCCTGCCTGTTACAGTCGTGGCGCCCCACTCTCACTAACAACTACATTCTTTAACAGGCTTATGCGCACACACATGTACACACATACAGACACATTCACCCACACGCACACAGACACAAAGAAATTTAGGTTGTCCCTGGTAGAATTATTCCTGATGCTTTTCTTTCAGTTACTTATTTAAATTAATTATTATTCCAGCTCTCGTGGCTGTGCTGTGTTGCTTATTTAGTGTGTGTGACTGTTTCTTGTTTTCATTTTTCTCTTAGTTGTCTTACTATGTCAGCTGTTTATTGCTGCTGTTCGGCTGGTTGTCTTTTACTATTATTATTCTTTTTATTGTTTGTTTTTGTTTGTTTGTTGTTGTTTTTCTCCTCCCAAAGCCCCCCTCTCTGTTCTATTGCAGGCTTCGTTGCTTTCTGCAATTGGTGTTTCCCACAGCTTTTCCCTGTTGTCCCCACCTTCCATCCCCCTTTCCCCCTTCTCATACAGGTGTTGTCCTTTCTCTATCCTGTCTGTTTGTGCCCCCCCATCCCCGTGTCTGCCCCACTGTCCGGCCCGGTGACAAATCAATACATAATTAAATAAATAATAAAACAGACAAAGGAGTATTTTAATACTTGTTAAAGTAAAATCTGTCTGGCACAATTATACTCTATACCAGGCTGCTGGGCAGGACAGGTTTTAAAAAAAGAAAAAAAAAAGAAAAAGAAATTTGCTTAATGTGAGACTTAAACGACATGTCTTGATCAAAGATAACTCCAAGATTCCTCACAGTGGTGCTGGAGGCCAGGGCGATGCCATTAAGGGAAATGATATCTTTAGATAATGCGTCACGGAGGTGCTTAGGCCCCAGAACAATAACTTCAGTTTAACCTTAAAAAATTGCAGGTCATCCAGGTTTTAACATCCTGAAGGCACATTTGAAGCTTAGCTAACTGATGAGTTTCATCTGGTTTGATCGATATATATAACGGAGTATCATCTGCATAACTATGAAAGCTTATGGAATATTTCCTGATAATATTGCCTAAAGCATATATAAAGTGAAGAGGATTTGTCCACCTGTGTCCAATCATCCTTACCTCTCTTCATGAGATTGCCACTTTTAGTTTGGGAAAAAAGCAGATAGCAAACTTTGTCAAAGATATCCACTGCAGCAGCGGTTCTTACGCATTATGGCTGCGGCTGCAGCCCAAAGACAGCACACCCAAACACAAGAAAAGCAATCTAGTGTATGCGGTCCAATGCAGTGAGGAATGCACAGACCTCTATATTGGGGAGACTAAATAACCACTACACAAACGCATGGCTCAACACAGAAGGGCCAACTCCTCAGGTCAAGACTCTGCAGTCTACTTACATCTGAAGGACAGAGGACACTCATTTGAGGACCACCAGGTGCACATTTTAAACAGAGAAGATGGATGGTTTGAAAGAGGTGTCAAGGAAGCCATCTACACCCGGGTCGAGAAGCCGTCATTGAACAGAGGAGGGGGTCTACGCCACCACTTATCCCCCACTTACAATGCTGTCCTTTCATCACTTCCCAGGAAACTCAACAAACGTAACCTATTGGCCTCAGGTGAAGATACCAAGGATGGTCATTCAGTCTTGGCCACCGGTAGTCCTAACGACTGTAACGTCTGTCGTTACAGCAACCAGGAACACTAAAGAACCAGCAGTATCGATGACCCTGGCAAACGACCCCACTGAGGTTAAATAGCTGAGTTTACCTGCCAGTCAGTCAGAACTGAAGAAGTCCTTTGGATGAGGGACAAAACATCTTCCAGTATCTTCAACCATGAGAGAAAGGTAATGCAAGTTGAAGAACTGAAGGAGCAAAGAGAAAGACATCTAGATATCTACTCAAACCTGGCTGCGGGCTAGCTATCAATGCAGCCATTTTTATTAAATGAAACAGGCACTTCACTCTTGGTTTCAATAGTAAACCACCACAAGAATGACAATTACCAACAAAAAACACTATTTTCTAAGCAGACACATTTAGCAAATACATAAATCACAAGTATTTGTTTCGTATTTCAAACAAATAGGAGACTTAGCAAATTTTAACAAAACTTTCTTCACTGCCATGCATCATGGGAGTCTAGCTCCTATGGAGAGAAGTCCCATAGGAACCCATTCATTTTAAAATGCATAAAAATATTAACATAAAATCAACCATTACAGATATCAGCTACACAGGTAATAGCACCCATCTCATGAAGATGTACAATTTGAAGTTGAAACCAAGTTTGTAGGACAAACGGTACAGAACAAGATAGATGTCAAAAAAAACAGGAATAAATAATTACTACAAAATTTGCACTTCCTGCGGAAGGTGCGTGTGAATGATGAAGCTGAAACGAACCTGCAAAAAACTGCAAAAGAGCTTAATTCAAATGCATTAAGAAGCTGAAACGTACAAAAAACTTGCAAAATGCTGCAGAAAATGCAAAAGAATTTATATGCTCAAAGAAGCTGAAATGCACAAACAATTGCAAAACATCACAGAAAATGCATAAAAGCTTAATTCAAATGCATGAAGAAGCTGAAATGTACAAAAAACTTGTAAAAGATTACAGAAAATGCAAAACAGCTGAAATCAAATGCCTGAAAAGTGTTGAAGCTCAATTGCACTACATTGAACTGCTTAAGAACCTGGAAGCTGATCATGTTGTTACACAGTCAAAACAGCAAATTGAAATGAGTTTGTCAAAAGAAAAACATGGAAAATGGTTTTACATTGCTCAATTATAGCACAAGGTAGTACATAGCTAAATCATAGCACAAGGTAGTTCATAGTTGAATCCTAGCACAAGGTAGTTCATAGTTGAATCCTAGCACAAGGTAGTTCATAGCTGAATCATCACAGCACAAGGTAGGACGTAGCTGAATCACAGCTCGAGGTAGTACATGGCTCAAATCAAAGATGGGAAAGTTTCAAATGGTCTTAGTATGAATGGAATGCAAAATTTGAAAACTGCCTATTATGTATTAAAACTGTTCAGCATTTTAAGGTCCAAGAAGGCTCAAGAAGCTGGGTGTCACATCCTGTAGTGAAAGGTCCTTTGTGCTTTTCTTTTGAAACATTAGGTCCATCCCTACTTTGCTGTTAATATTCTTGTCACCTAGTCGTCTTGGAAAATCAGCCTCATCCTGAATTCCCTATTAAGATTCATTAACTGTCTGGGGCTTTAATTAAAGTATTAAGAAGCTTAATGGGGCTGCAATTCACTGAATAACTTGGAAGTTGCTAAAATAAGTTGCTAAAATGATGATAGTTGTTACACTGACAGTCAAAAGAAAAAAGATAGACAGACAGAAAGTTAAGGGGAAGAAAGGCAGACAGACAGACAGACAGACAATGTTAGAAAGACAGGAAGACAGTGAGGCAGAGAGACAGAGACAAACAGACATACAGTGAGCGATAGGCAGAGAATTAGATTAAGACAGTCAGTCAGACAGCAACGGGGACAAGCAGACACACAGCAAGACATCGCCAGACAGTCAGATAAAGACAGAGAGACAAGCAGTCAGAGAAGGTTAGAGAGACAGGAAGACAGTGAGAGAGAGAGACAGAACAAGTGAAAGAGAGACAGACAGACAGACAATAAGACTTCGAGATGGACTGTGAGAAAGAGAGAGAGGTGAACTAAAAGACTGAGATGGACTGTGAGACTGACTGTAAGACAGAGACACAGGTGGACTATAACACTGTGAGACTAAGACGGACTGTGAGACAGAGAGAGAGGTGGACTATAAGACTGTGAGACGGACCGTGAGAAAGAGACACAGGTGGACTATAAGACTGTGAGACAGAGAGACATGTCGACTATAAGACTGTGAGACGGACTGTGAGACAGAGAGAGACGTGGACTATAAGACTGAGACGGACTGTGAGACAGAGACGTGGACTATAAGATTGTGAGACTGTGAGACGGACCTTGCGACAGAGACACAGGTGGACTATAAGACTGAGACAGAGAGAGAGGTGGACTATAAGACTGAGATGAACTGTGAGACAGAGAGACAGGTGGACTATAAGGACTGTGAGACGGACTGAGACAGAGAGAGACGTGGACTATAAGATTGTGATACGGACTGTGAGACAGAGAGACAGGTGGATTATAAGACTGTGAAACGGACTGTGAGACAGAGAGACAAGTGGACTATACGACTGTGAGATGGACTGAGACAGAGAGAGACGTGGACTATAAGACTGAGACGGACTGTGAGACAGAGACACAGGTGGACTATAAGACTGTGAGACGGACTGTGAGACAGAGAGAGAGGTGGACTATAAGACTGAGACGGACTGTGAAATAAGTGGACTATAAGACTGAGACGGACTGTGAGACAGAGAGAGAGGTGGACTATAAGACTGTGAGAGGGACTGTGAGACAGAGAGACAGGTGGACTATAAGACTGAGACAGACCGTGAGACAGAGACACAGGTGGACTATAAGACTGTGAGAGGGACTGTGAGACAGAGACACAGGTGGACTATAAGACTGTGAGACAGAGAGACAGGTGGACTATAAGACTGTGAGACGGACTGTGAGACGGACCGTGAGACAGAGACACAGGTGGAATATAAGAGAGACATGTTGACTATAAGACTGAGACGGACTGTGAGACAGAGAGAGGTGAACTATAAGACTGTGAGAGGGACTGTGAGACAGAGACACAGGTGGACTATAAGACTGTGAGACAGAGAGACAGGTGGACTATAAGACTGTGAGACGGACTGTGAGACGGACCGTGAGACAGAGACACAGGTGGAATATAAGAGAGACATGTTGACTATAAGACTGAGACGGACTGTGAGACAGAGACAGGTGGATTATAAGACTGTGAGACCCAACTGTTCCCAGTGAAGAGAACAGTGTGTATGGCAATCTTTGGCAATATTGTTGTTACACATTCATGCCAAATTCAAATTAGCTTTATTGGCATGAATGTGTAATAGCAATATTGCCAAAGCATCATACATACAACATAAGAACAATCAGCCCCATACATTTCATTAAACAAGTAATTAAAATGTAAAGTAATCAAAGCGTATGTGTGTTTGTGTTTAAAAAAAAGGAAAAAAATTCAAAATTCAAATAAAATAAATAAATAAAACAGCAAGCGTGTGTGTGTGTGTTAAAAAAAATTAAAATAAAATAAATAAATAAAACAGTAAGAAAGCGCGCGTGTGTGTGCGCGTGCGTGTGTGTTAAAAAAATAAAAATATATAAAAATAAATAAAACAGTAATGTGTGTGTGTGCGTATATATATTAATAGACAAAAAATGTAAAAAATAATTAATTGATTAAAAAAAAAAATAAATTTAAAAAAGAAATCAGTATGAAATGTAAAAATAAAACAATTACTAAAATATCAAACGATCATAATAATAATAATTTTAAAATCTTTTCAATTATTTATGAGTCTGAGGCATATTTACTGGGCATTTCTCCCAGTAAATAGGGGAGTTTCTGTGTGTCTGATATGAATTCGAATTCGGGGTATATTTGGGAAATGTTGGGAAGTGTTTTATATTTAGAGCATGAGGTAAGAAAGTGCAGCTCTGTCTCTACCTGTCCCCTGTCACACTGGGAGCAGAGTCTCTCCTGTTGTGGTAGCCAGCTCTGTCTGTGGCGACCCTTTTCTATGGCCAGGCTGTGTTCACTCAATCTGTATGTTGTCAACATTTTTCTTAGTTTGGGACATTTTATTGTACTCAGGCAATTTGCCAGTGTGTTCTCTTTTTAGGGTCAGATAACATTGTAATTTACTTTGTGTTTTGGTTGTTTCTTTCCAGTATTCAATATATTTTTCTTTCTGCTTGCTGATAATTTGGTTTGGTCTGCTTGAGTTGGTGTTGTTGTCCTGAGGCTGTTGGGGACTTGCTACTGCAGAGAGCCTCAGGACCAGCTGGCTGAGGGGACTCTTCTCTGGTTTCAGCTCCTGGTATGTTAGGGCTTTGTGATGATATGTCTGGGGGTTAACTGATTTTAAGTGATTGTAAAATTTAAGTGATCTTTTCTGTATTTTTAGTAAGAGGGGGTATTGGCCGAGCTGTGCTCTGCACAGGTTATTTGGTGTTTTTCTCTGCACCTGCAGGATGCTCTTACAGAACTCTGTAAGTATGGAAAGATTCTATGATTGTTTTGTCCCATTTGTCAAATTCATTATTAAGTTTTGGCCCCCAGATTTCACTACCGTATAGAATTATTGGTTCTATTACAAATTGGAAAATTTTAAGCCAGATTTCAATTGGAATATAGATTTTAATGTTTCTTTTTATTGCATAGAAAGCTCTCCTTGCTTTGTCCCTCAGATCTTTCACAGCCATGTTGAAGTTCCCTGTGTATGTAATGTTGAGGCCAAGGTAAGTGTAGTTTGTGTGTTGTAATTTAGTGGTGTCTAAATAGAAATTGTGTGTAATCTGATTTCTGTATTGTTTCTGAAAAATCATTATCTTAGTCTTTGCTGTGTTTACTGTCAGGGCCCAGTTCTTTGATCTTTCTCTGCTTATTAACATCAGCTGGGCAACCAGCTATTCTATATAGATAGGAAACTCTCTGAGACTTTGAAACAAACCACTCTAGAGACAAAACTATAGGTTGTATCGATGAAATGACCTGACCGTCAGCGGCAGAAGTCATTTGGGCAGGATATAATTTTTGTGTGGATAAAGTTGAAAAAAGGGACCACTTTGGCGAGTTGAAAAACTGGTACCTTCTGCTCTGGTCAAGAAATGTTGAGGAGAATTTATATTGGCTCCCAGTGGAGGATTTTCTGTCCCTCTTGTCCTTTGGAAGGGCACAGAGACAAATCTATAAGTCCGAGTGATTTACTAAACACGTGAGGAACCACAACAAAAATACCTACATTTCTAGTATAAAATGATGCCTGACGAGTTAAAATTGTGGTCAGGGCAGCGATTTAAATATAAATTTTTAAGATGAGTTTGCAAGCTTCCTCCCCTCTAGCGATGATGTCACGTGGTCTAACTCCCAACATTCCGTCCCATAGACACTCATTATAAACTCAGAAAAGAGGCTGAAACGACATGAAACTTGAATTGAGATTGTGTAAAAAGTATAAAAGATGTGGAAAAGAATGAACTTAACTTGAATTAACTGGAAATAGTCCAAAGGTTTGTGAACGTTTTAAAGTTGGAATGGCGTTTCTACGGGAATGAATGAATTTGTGGGAAGAGGTTGAAGATCAGTGATTTTGAATTATAAAAATGTCATTATAAAAAGTTTCAAAGAAAGTTGAATAGCTTGAAGAGATTTATTAGGATTTGAAAGTTGAATAATACGAAGATGTGGAATCTTTTCCATTTTGAATGGAGTGTCTATCTGAAAGTATAAATGAGTAGTGAACAGTTGAATATAGGGACATTTTGAACATTCCATCCATTCACTTGAATGGGGAAAAAATGTCTGGAAAACCTTGAAAAGTATGAAGGTTATCAAAATTCTGAATAATAGCAATTGATTCCTAATTGAGATGAATATTTTAAGCTGAAAACTGTTGAAAACTGTGGAACTAGTTAGGTTGCAAAAAAACAAGCGGAATAAGAAAAATAAAGAATTCCTATACAGTAGAAAAACATATGTTGTGAATGCTTCCAGCAGCGCAGTGATGCAGTGATTAGCACTGTCACCTCCACAGCAAGAAGGTTGTGGGTTCAAACCCCGGTTGCCCCAGCCTTTCTGTTTCTTCCTCCCACCATCCAAAGACATGCAGGCTAGGTTAATTGGTGTCTCTCAATTTGTCCTTAGGTGTGAATGTGAGTTTGACTGGTTGTGTGTCCCTGTGACGGACTGCCAACCTGTCCAGGGTGTACCCTGCCTTTCGCCCATTTCCACCATAAATTGGTGCAGAAATTAAGTGTTTAATGCCCAAAGTCTTGTGGGGGAGGCCCCACAGACCCCCCACTGATATATTTCAGCATCGAATATTTATTCATAATACTGTTAAAATATCTTCTCATCTTGGTCTTGTGACCCAAATATGCCGTCACACTCCTAATCTGAGCCCTTATGTCTTCATTATTTTGCAACACAAAGTGATGCAATCAGCAAACCTTTGAAATGTTGAAGTCATTGTTTTGCATGAATGGTTATAATTATGACAAGTTATTACTTAGCATTAACAAATAACGACCATGTAGAGCATATTTCTTGCACAAAAATTTAATAAATGACAGGGAGACAGATTATCCACATAAAGTGTGGCAAGTAAATATATTAATATTATACTAACATTTTACTTTGTATTTAGGCCTTACGGGGAGTACTGGCACCTATTAATTTCCACTTCAAGCACTGGGTGTAACGGAACACAAAGTTCCTGGTAGCTACGATTTCAGTACAGTGGAAAGGGCCTTAGTAGTGTTAGCTATCATGCACTACAGAGAAACCCAGAAACTTTTGCCTTTAACAGAATATCATTCCACCCTCAGCTTGGTGAGTCCAAACTCACTACCTGTAAGAAATGACACAGTAGCTCTTATGTAGCCTACAACTGTCATCACAGGCAGAGTAACTAGTTACATGTAATTTTGTTATGTACAGACAGAGAAAACTGTCCAGAGGAAACAGAAGTTTAGCATTAATGTTTAGCTTCTGACATAATTTAATAATAAGAGGACGGCTGCTTTAGTTAGTTTCAATGCATGAACCTGGACTGTGTGTGAGACCTTTTGTATGTGGAGAAGAACACAGAACATGAATTAACATTAGATCCTGACCTATCCTGTTGGTGTGTCAGGAGATTGTTAATCTCCAGTTTAATATTTAGTGCCTCATGCGTAAATGTGTACAGCGTCTCTCTCAATGGGGAGATGCTTCAACCTATTTCACCCACCCAGAAATTCACACACGGATTTATCTCATACCCTTTTCCAAAGTAAATGGTATCGCCCAAAACGCCGCTTGCAAACAGTGGTGCTCTCAGTTTTTGTGTCCACAACGTTTTCATGTGTTTCCCCAAGTCTGGACACTGATCAAGCAACAGTTTTTCAAGTTGAAATAAGGATTGCAACAGTGTCATCAGATGTGTCCGCATGGTCCTAAAGCCTTTGTTTAAGTTGATTGTTTCATGGTTTTTATTCAAGTTTTTTTATTGATATGCTATAGTCTACATATAATTACAGAGGTCAAAATGTAGATTGTAAAACATAAGTGAAGATGATGGATCCAGGTGTACAATTGAGCAGCTTCAGGTGTTATCCCAATAGAGTAGTATCAGAATGACACAACTCCCTCTCAACCATTGGGAACCAGACAGAGCCATGATAACATGTAAATTAAGGAGAGAAGAGAAGGAGAGAGGCTAAATCTCCTAGGAGATGAAAATTCAGATAATCTTTTTCATATCATGATTTATTAGTTATATTATGGCTTCACATTTGCATACTGGTGGATCACCCATTTTTTAATAGTCTAGAATCGAAACCCCCCAGGTGAGCCATAATTTGCAAAACAAAATCAAGCATTGACTTTTTAAATTAATATGACAAAAGTATTTATGACATGACAGTTTTTCTTTTTCTTTTTTAGAATGATGAATAGCAATGGCATAAAAGAGATCCAGCGCTATGCCTTCAATGGGAGCAGCCTGGAGGAAGTGTATGTCATTTGAATTTTTGCAGTGAAACTAAAACAAAAGCTCAAAAAGGATAACACACAGGATGGAACTCACTAATATTTTAATTACATCCAACTTTCTAATAATGTGGTTCAGCTTTAACAGACTGGCTGGCTATTAGAATTACTATTGTGTAGTAATTAAGTTAAATGGGATTTAGTGTATATCAGTAAAACAACTGATTCATTTAGTCCACATCACTTTGCCTTTCATCTATTCTCTATTCTTCAGGTATCTTCACAGGAATGTGGATTTGGAACGTATAGATGAATTTGCATTTTATGGTGTGATTCGTGGCCCAACTCACTTGTAAGTGACAAAAATATACAGAATTTGGGTTACGAATTAGTGTTCTTCTTGTGAAAATAAATTTACTTTGTGTTTTCTTTCACTAAATACTATTCTTTTTAATTATCTCTTTATTTTGCAAGTACTGCACATGGCTGGATACAAGCGCAGCTTCAGCTTTGTGTTCAACTGAATTAATCTTAACTTTCTGTCTTTCCAGAGACCTTTCAGAAACCAAAGTTAGCTCTTTGCCTTCAATAGGTATGGAATCTGTTGAAAAGCTCCAAGCTAAAAACACTTGGGCCCTCACAGCACTACCCCCCTTTCAAGCCTTTCTCCATTTACAGAGTGCTGAATTGACTTTCCCAAGCCATTGTTGTGGTCTTAAAATGTTGAAAAGATGGAGAGGGTAAGTAAGAGAATTGAAAGTGTTGTGAAATATTTTCCCACTGCGGTTTCTTTTATACATACCAAACTACCCTCAGGTCCACAGTATAGTGTATGTTTGGGATAGTCATGAAAGCTGGTCCAGTCTAGCGTTATTTCAATGACTTTTTCAGCATTTTAATGATTTTTTTTATATTGAAACGTTACTGTTTAAGAAATCCTGTGCAGTGTTGATCTCTTGTAGTCACTTTTTTAATTAATATTTTGGCAAGTTACTCACAACTTGTAATAAGTTACTAGTTACTTATTACTCCTTAAAAAAGTAATATTACTTTACTTATTACTGGGTGATAAAATTAACTTGTTACGTTACTCGTTACATTACTATATTACTTTCACTACCACCCGTCCCCCCCAACCAAAGCAGTCACTCCCGACATGTTAACTAATATCATTTTCATAACAGCAGCAAGGAGTTTGTTTTTTACAAAACATATAATGTCTCTTAACGCCACCGACTGAAATAAAAAAAATGAAGCAACTAAGTCCTGACTTTTGATGCACATGTATTTATTAGAGCAGTATTCAGTATTTTTACAAACGTTACGTTGCTTAACACTGCTCTCTCTCAACAAGTCCAAGCCTCACTGGCAGTAGCTGTCGCAGTTTCTTTCTGTAAGTTTCACGTTGCTGTGCTGCTTCAGCAGATGCTTCAATAAATTAGATGTAGAAATGTTTGTGGTTGAAAGCTTTTTTGCTGGTCGCAGCTCTTCCAATTGTAATATTAAACCGTAGCCATAAGATCAATCATACATCTAGGCAGCTGATAGCATCATGAATTGCTATCACTTGCAACCGCTATCTGCCCCTCTCAAGGTCCTATTCACAAAAAGATATTGCGCTAATGATATTACAGCGTGACCACGCCCATGAAGTGTTGCAGCTGAGTGCAACTTGCCCTTGTTTTACATCTGTTAAATTTCATCTGCAATTTTCTGTAATGGTCCCTATATAATATTTTTTTTTAAGGTTAAGTGATGTAGTATATCACATGACATGAGTAACCAACATATGAGTCGAAACAGGTTATAAGTACAACTGCAAAAACAAAACTTTCCAGTCATATCTTAAAATGTTTGTTTGAAAGAAAACATTCTTATTCTAATAAATATTCTAATTATCTATTAACTCCCTCTGCTTTTATATTCGTTTTTATCTGCAGGATGTTTCCTTCTTCTTTGACTCTGTTGACTCTTGTTCTCAGAGGGGTTATTTGGGATGATTTAACTGTGAGCTTCCCCTCGTGTCTGCATGCAGTTTTCTCTGTTCTCTGCTGGACTGTCCATAAACCTTGCCTCCGCTTCTCATGGCAGCAAGTTTTATGTACCACCAACTTTGCTGATAATGCTAATAATTTCACTCTAGCTGCATGTAGCTATTAGCGCTAATTGGGCTTTTTTTGCACGAAGATCATTTGCATAGACAGGGGCCAATTTTGTACCAGATGTATGCATTATATCATTGAAATATGTGCCAATAACACAGTTTTTATAATATTAAATTCTGCTACTACTTTTGAAGGAACATAGTTATTGAAATTCTCTATACTTTTTGTACCTGGTTCTCCCTACTAAATGTTTCTGTAGGATTATGTTTACCTGTGTAATTTATCTTTTTTTGATATTTGTAAATGTACTGTGCTTATTCATATTAGAAGAGCTCAGTTTGACAAGGAATTGCTGCTGGTGGTCTCTGATAGGTGTTTTTTCTATATACCACTATCAGGGTAAATTTTTGTGGTGGGTAAAATCGTTGGGCCTGCCACTTTGTGGACAGAGAAAACAAAGAGAAAGACACGTGTAGTAAGGTTGCGATTGTGGCAATCAGCACATACCCCTGCATCACACACAGAACAGACACCAGTCAGCGCAGGGAAAATCTGTGGCTGCATTTCAAACCGCACTCACTTGTCGAAGATGCCCAGTCCGTCCTTTGACAGCCGGTTAGTTTTCCAGCAGTGCACTGGCCAGACTACAGGAGGTAATTCCGGTGTTGTCAGAGAATCACTAAGCTTGTACAGTAGACACAAGAGGCCTCACTTTGTTTTATTCTGTATTTACTCTGGTTGGTTGAGCTGTGGGTTTTGTACTGAGCTCTGACTGTATAATACAAATACCTGGTTGTTAATGATTGGTAAGTAATTGGTTGTCATGTATTGAAATACATGGGTCCTTTGTGGTTGTATTGTGTAAATATTTGTATATATTTTGAACATTGAATGACATTATTTACATTAAATGATGCCTTAATGATTAAGCGCATACAAAAAAAGTGGCAGACAAAAAAACATGCCTGCCACAGTGACACTACTATATAATATTTTATATACATTATATGATGCTTGTGCTGTCTATGGTTTTTATCTGAGGAAGGTCTGAGGACTAACACATTGTTAATGAACAACAAGTGTTCAAGAATGTGCATTTTTGCTTTTTGATCCTGTTCAGCAGGAGACATTCTGATGTGGAACTTTGTAGTATAACATTTCATTATTTGCATGCACCCAAAGTGTTGTAGTTCATTCTCTGATTAATGATTCTTATCTGTTTTCAAGACACTCTGAGGCAATTATCTGCAACCTGACCCGGACTGTTTTGGGAAATCTGCAGGAATCCCCTGCAGCTCTCTCTCAGAGTTATCTGGGACACAAAATCTACCAACATCTGAAAGACCGCTTTAGTCTCCCAACTGCTGCCAGTACAAATGACAATCCTTACTACAACAGCCCCATTTGCCCCACCGAACAGTCTCAAAATGAGGGTTTGTTTTATGTGGAGTTACCTACAGAGCATCTCAATGAAGGTTTCAACTTTGCACTATGTAATGAACTTCACACAGATAATCATGGACTCTTATGCAACCCCTTGCCTGATGCACTGAACCCCTGTGAGGATGTAATGAGTCAAGGCTTCCTGAGGATGTTGGTCTGGGTGGTCAGTCTTTTAGCAATTTCAGCCAACCTTCTTGTGATGTTCATCCTGCTGACCAGCCGACAGAAGTTGTCCGTTACTCGTTTCCTCATTGGTCACCTGGCATTTGCAGATTTTTGTATGGGGATGTACTTACTGCTGATTGCATCTGTCGACGTCTACACCCGCTCCTATTATTACCATTATGCTATTGCTTGGCAAACAGGAAGGGGCTGCAATCTAGCAGGGACATTATCAGTGTTTGCCAGCGAGCTATCTGTATACACATTGACTTCAATCAGCTTTCAGCGCTGGCATGTTATCTTCTACGCAATGAGGCCAAACAGAAAAATGAGGTTACGGCATGTAGCTGTGCTGATGCTCGTTGGCTGGTTGCTGTGTGTGACTGTAGCACTGCTGCCAGTGGTTGGTGTGAACAGTTACCAGAAAGTGAGCATCTGCTTACCCATGGACACTAGAACAACTGCTGCTCAGGCCTATGTGGTCTCTGTCCTGATGGCTAATGTGATAGCTTTTATGGTGGTATGTTTATGTTACCTCCACATCTACTGTATGGTGCACAAACCCCGGCACCAGTCCAGCAGATGTGATACCAGCATGGCCAAACGCATGGCTGTTCTTATTTTTACCAACTTTCTCTGTCTGGCTCCCATTTGCTTCTATGGCTTGTCTGCAGCTCTCCACCAACCATTGATGACTTTCACAGATTCCAAGGTGGGACTTCCTCTGGGGCTTTAATCGACATAAAAGAGAAATAATAATAAAGGCTGATCTATGTTTTTCTCCACAGGTGCTGCTGGTGCTTTTCTATCCTCTCAACTCTTGTGCACATCCATTTTTTTATGCTATCCTGACAAAGGCATTTCACAGAGACATCCTGATGTTGCTGAGCCGGATGGGGCTGTGCCAGCAGCAAGCACATCTCTATTGAAGCCAACTTGTCGGTATTACTCCCCACATATACAACAATGTCTGACCTGCAGTCCAGCCCCCACATCCCAAGACGTTCAAGTGCAGGAAGCACCAGGGTACAAGATGCCACAAAACTGCTTTGAAATTTGATTGTTTTCAAAAAAAAATTCTTGTAGATTTAAAAAGCATCACTTGTTATATTTATAGTAACCTAACCATTATACAGCATGCCATGGTTTTTTAGAATTTTTGATCTATTAATTTCATAGATCAAAAGTAAGTAAGTACCTGGATACCTCTAAAAAGGTGGTTTTATTTATAGTTGTTTAATTTTATAATACTTAAACTATACTTTAAATGTGCGTTATTCAGCTTCATTCAACGTATAGCCTATACTGTATAATATCATCAACTTAATCATCTGTAAATTAGTATCTGTAGACTAGTCCTTATTATGTCTTATTCTGGTTTTAATAACATAACCTGGTTAATTATATCCCTGTGTGATTAGATTAAATTTATCAGTACATGTGTTGTTTAAAAGTAGCTTTCTGGTATTTTTGACTGTCTTCCTGTGTTTTGTGCTGCAACTTGCCCTTGTGTTTGTAACTGAACATTTCCTATCTGTAGGGGCAGTAGGTAGACTGACAACAAATCCAGGTTAATTTAAAGTTACTTTCTATTAAGTTTATATTAAATATGAAACATGGATAAACATTTACTACATGTGTTGTGACTCCTGTTCAGACTACTCTCCTAAAAGGTCAGTAGTCTGAATCATGCCGCATCATCCTTGGGCAATTTAAGCATGACATTTAGAGCTTTCAGACGAAACAACCTGGCTACTGGTCTAGTCAGCCAGCCAGCCAGCCTGTGTAACATTGCCTTGCATCATTGCCGGAATAAGTGGATGTAGGCAGTGCATATACTATACATGTACTATAGGAGAGGACACAAGAGAGATAAATGCTACTTTCTGTCAGAGTTTGACGGATGGTGACCTTTGACCCCCCCACCCCTGAGAGGATGTGGGTGTAGCTACCGTAAACCAATATGAAAGTCCCAGGTGTGGTTTACCATGGACCAATGAGGGAGGACAGGGTGTAGTTTGACTGGGTAGTCATTATTATTTTTAGATTATTCAATTAATGAGGGAAGTTGAATGTATTAAATAATCTGTATCCATGTGATGCAGTTTCTGGTTTTGTTGCTGAAGTAGCATTGCATTAGCACACTCTCCCACTCTCTGTCTCACATGAATAATTCATCAAATAGACAGCACTGTAGTGAACCTACACTTTGTTAATAAAATTACGACTATTAATACCTGGAAATATTAATCTCATAAGCACTCATTCAAAAGGGGCACCACTCAGCTTTTGGGAAGGAACTGAGAAAACTTATTAATCACTTTATTAATCAATCTAATTTCTAAGGTGTGATAAGATGAATATATATTTCTAAACTACAGGATAGTGTTGTAGTACTCGAGACCAGTCTTGGTCTCGAGACCGGTCTTAAGACCACTTTTGATGGTCTTGGTCTCGTCTCGGACATTTGTACTCTGTTTTGTCTCAGGCTCGGACATTGAGGACTTTATTTCAAGACCAGTCAAGACCATAACTTTGGGAATATCAATAAATTGCTTTTTGCATTGTCTGATTTATTTGTTAAGATCCTAACTTTGATTGGATGTAAAACGTATTGCTTCAAATGCAACCAATACCCGTAATGAAAAATGTGTTGTTCCCGTTGACGACTGTGACCCCTTCCTGCGATGGTAAGCATGGAGTGTTGAATAAAGATGCCTATGTTGATTTCGGCTCTTGTATGTGGATGTTTTAATGAGAATGTGGATGGTTAAGATAAATTTTTATTGTGTGTCATTGTTAAGCCTGAGCCCAACATGATGTCTCCTCTCTTTTTCCCACTCCCCATAAATCATCAAAAGGCCATGGGATATTTTGATGGTTAATAGTAGATCTATTCACAGATGGTATAGAAAACCAAGACATCAGGGAGAGCTAGGCCAAAACAACAAACAAAACCACCTTTTCCCATCCCAATAATTAAACCTACAACAAAGTAAAATAAAAAAGGAAAGAACAAATACTTAACTCCCTGGCCAGAAAACAGGAGAAAACAATGTTCAAAATAAATGGCAGCTCTCCCCTACTGTTTTCCAACATTACACCGCTAACTTCCAGCACAGAGGTGAAGTACAACAAAGGGTAGGCTATAATACACCAGGAGGTTTTCCCCAGAACACCCCATCTGGCTGGGGAGGTAGGGGAAAGGGAGGAGAGTGCGCGCGACCTCCACACAGGTCCCTTTATACAGGAAATCCTCCAGCCCAATCCGCTGTCCACCATCTGTAACACAGACAAACAAAACGGCTCCTCCCTCGGGTAGGGAGGGTAACAGCAGGCAGATAACAGCAGGCAGAAATACACATCATTGAGACTGACAAACCAATATGACTCCAGGTCATAACACCCCCTCACTTAAGATCGAACATTTCTTTAGGAGGGACTCCCAACCGAGATAACGCATCAGCCACAACACTGTCCGACCCCTTTATGTGGTGAATCTCAATATTAAAATCCCGCAACAACAATGACCAACGCATCAGACGGTGATTGTTGTTGTGCATATGGGATAGAAATACTAGGGGATTGTGGTCTGTAAAGACCAGAACGGGGCTTGTAGTCAAACCAATACAAAACTTCAAAATGCTACAACGCCCACAGTAGTGCAAGTGCTTCCTTCTGAATTGTGCTATAATTCACCTGAAATTTGCCAAATTTCTTAGAAAAATAGTACACAGGATGATCAACACCACAGCGTTTCTGGAACGGGAAAATCCAGAATGGCCTGAACTTTAACCACCAGGGGGTGCACCTGCCCCACTTGTTTCCCTAAATAGGTGACCACCGCCTTTCCAAACTCACATTTCCCCAGATTAAGGGTCAAGAAAGCCCTCTCCAGGCGACAAAATACTTCCTGCAGAGTGTCTAGGTGATTAGACCAAGTGGAAGAAAAGACTACAATATCGTCCAGATATGCTTCACAATCGTCCCGACACCTGACAGAACTATACCCATCAGCCGTTGGAAGGTGGCAGGGGCATTTCTTAACCCAAAAGGCATGACTGTATATTGAAGGAAATTGTCAGGGGTGACAAAAGCTGAAATATCACTTGCACGCGGTGAAAGAGGCACCTGCCAATAACCTTTCAACATATCCAACTTTGTGACATACTTTGCTGATCCCACACGATCTACACAATCATCCATCCAAGGCACAGGGAAAGAATCAGGTTTGGTAATAGCATTAACCCTTCGGTAATCATTACAAAAACGTGGGGTTTGGTCAGACTTTGGAACAAGAAGCGACTGTGAGCTCCATGGACTAGGGACCGCAAAGCCATTTTCCAAGAGGTATGCAACCTCCCTTTGCATCGCAACTCGCTTTACCGGGTTGACGCGATTATGCATGCTGTTTAATAGGTTCATGCTCACCAACATCTACATTGTGCTGCAAAAGTGTGGTTTGTGTGGGCTTATCACCGAACAGAGAAGCATGACACCGAATAAGGTGACAAATATCACCCTTTTCCTGATTCGCTAAATAAGCCAAATGTCCCTCTAGGTCCCCCAACGCTTTGGAATTCTCTAATCAAGCACCCTGAACTAACAAAGGTTGTTCCCGGAACCCATCGTCTGTGGGACTGTACGACGGCGAGACTATGCTCGCCACGGGGCTGACACATAAGCCAACATCGTCACGGCTAACGTATCACTTCATCATATTTACATGACACACACAAGGGACCCTTTTTTTTTTTAATCAGGCATTTTGACCACATATTCTGTGTTACTCAATTTTTGTCCACATCATAAAGGACCACAGAACTTCGTCTGAAGACTAGAACCAACAACAGGTAAC
The DNA here is from genome assembly GCF_014851395.1 of Micropterus salmoides. Classification (NCBI taxonomy): domain Eukaryota; kingdom Metazoa; phylum Chordata; class Actinopteri; order Centrarchiformes; family Centrarchidae; genus Micropterus; species Micropterus salmoides. Next base: position 32,405,486 of record NW_024041151.1, on the reverse strand, counting down.
AAGATCAACACACGATCACCAGGCTGAAAAATCGCTCCCAAAACGAACTCATATAGTCAAGGAGATGGTGTGTCGGACTGGGTTTGTCTGCCAGCCATCGTTTCTGCAACAACCGCAGAGGGCCTCGCACAGTGTGCCCAAAGACCAGTTCTGCTGGACTAAACTCAAGAGATTCCTGCGTGGTCTCACGGATAGCAGACAGCAATAATGGCAACCCCTAGTCCCACTCTCTATTGGATTAATTGCAGTATTTGCAAAGCATGGAATTTAAAGTTTGATGAAACCTCTCCAGCACGCCCTAACTCTCAGGGTGGTACACACTGGCAACCTGGTGTTGAACCGACACCTCCGACATGACTTGTGTAAAAACCGTCGACATGAAATTAGAACCCTGATCAGTTTGAATGCGTTTGGGCAGACCAAAAGTGGAAAAGAATTTTACTAGAGATTTCACCACAGCCGTTAACCTTAAATTGCGCAACGGGACCGCTTCCGGGAAACGAGTGGCCACACACATCATCATTAGTAAATACTGGTGTCCTGATTTGGTTTTTGGTAAAGGACCAACGCAGTCTATAATGACATGTTCAAAAGGTTCCCCCATCACTGGAATCGGATGCAACGGGGCGGGCGGAATCACCTGATTAGGTTTTCCAGTAATTTGGCAAATGTGACAAGATCGACAAGATCTGACACTGAACTGTGCTCAGACTTGCACTAATAATGTACTTTAAATGATGGGAAATTTACACTTGTTAATACTGGCTCCAAGGAAGAATTATTCCAGTTGGGATAGAGAAACTGAAATAATAATAATAATATACATATTACATAATATACATAATATACTATACAACATACATAGGTGATTTGAACAGTAAACAGGATGGATGCTTGGATTAGAATCTCAACAGAATCTAAAAATACAAATTGTCCCATTTATAATAATAATGTACAGTATGTTAAATCACAACACTCTGCAGTGTTCCTACAGTAATGCAAATCCATAACTAATTTAGAAAAAATAATTTTTTCTCTAAATTAATTCTAATATACAGTGTAATCATGGAACAATCAATGAAATTAATTTTTGACAATGTATAGGATAGTGTTAGTCACTAACATGTTGAGGAACTTTGTGTTCTTTCTGCTCTTCCTCAGTCAGCTGTGTTACGGTGCTGTGAGGATGCGAATCTGCTCAGATGCTTGGCAAAAGACACCACTTTCTCTGTTTTTTCCACACCTTTGTGCTGGGCCAGCGTGATAACAGTCTCCGTTTTCAGCTCCTGCATTGTTGCCCGGATGGATGCCGACTTACACCTATTGATCACTCCTGCCACTATGTTCTTCCAGAAGGTATAATCCTTGCCCACCTTCAGTGGGGTCACCACATACTGTTGAGCAGACTTGGAGTACTGGTATTTATGTTGCTCCTCACCTTTCTTCGTTTTAGCTGTCTTCCTGTCCACGTTACTGTTGTGATCCAGTGCAGCAACTCACAGACGACACACAGACAAACTCTACCTCAGAAATGTCTTCCTCTTTGTAGCGTACTTCGTGTACAGGGAGTGAAGACTCTCTAGCTGTCCTGTGTGAATGCCCAGTGGGGTTTTCTCCAATTTCTTCAGGAGCTGCTTGTCAAGCACTGTCAAGACAGCAGAGCTAGGGAGGAGCCACGGACGTTGACTCTCTTCCTCAGGGGTGTAGGTAGGGTGCTCACACCTGGTCATTGTCTCACCAGATACCCAGTGGTGCACATTGTTTATGTGATGCAGGATCGAGATCCACTTCTTTCAACTTTGTCACACTTGGTCACACTGTTCTCGTTTCTAACAGATTTTCCTCACTCAGCGACGCACCCGCTGAGAAACCAACTCTGATCATTGGCAGCTCCATTTTGAGAAACGTGAAGTTAGCGAAGCCAGCGGCCATAGTTAAGTGCATCCCTGGAGCCAGAGCAGGCGACATTGAGTCTTATTTGAAACTGCTGGCTAAAGATAAATGTAAATACAGTAAGATTGTTATTCATGTCGGCGGTAATGACTCCCGGTTACGCCAATCGGAGGTCACTAAGATTAATGTTGAGTCGGTGTGTACATATGCGAAAACAATGTCGGACACCGTAGTTTTCTCTGGACCCCTGCCAAATCTGACCAGTGATGACATGTATAGCCGCATGTCGTCATTCCGCCGCTGGTTGTCGAGGTGGTGTCCAGCAAACGATGTGGGCTTTGTAGATCATTGGCAGACTTTCTGGGGAAGACCTGGTCTGATTCGGAGAGACGGCATCCATCCCACTTGGGAAGGAGCAGCTCTCATTTCTAGAAATCTGGCCAAGTTTATTAGTGGACCAAATCCATGACAACCCAGAGTTGAGACCAGGAG